>NW_015386309.1:183158-223057 GCF_001527695.2 Protobothrops mucrosquamatus
TAGTTAAAAGTCCAGCATTGATCACACAGAAAGCAGAACATAGATGTAAAAGCCTGTTAACACAACCCTGAACCTCTAAATTATGTTCCTTTTGAAGATTTAACTAGTCCCCCATTTCATTCATTTTTCAGAAAGCTGGTTTGTGTGTGTGTGTGTTCCTAATGTTTTCCTGCCAGTGCAGAGTCTGTTGTTATTGGGGTTTTTTTCCAACATTCAGTTGATCCATTGATTGTAACAGAAATTGACAGACTGATTCACTGACAAACCTCTCATTTACACACCTTTGCTGAACTAACTATCACTTCATCTGGACAGGATTTGATCTTGTTTTGTTGCAGCCAATTCTTACACCATCCTGACATTGAGTAAAGAGCCCCACAATCTCCTGTTTAACTCTCGGTAGAATCATATTATAACCAGATACCATCAGTATATTGATAATGCCCCACCCTGAAATGACAGGTGCGTTCCCCAGATTATTGCCATCATATGTATATTTCTGATCTTGAGATGATCCATTGCTAACGCAGCCAAAATGAGCTCTTGCACACACATCAAGTACAACATGCATATTTGTGTGTGCCTACACAGATACCATTTCCAAACCACTCAAGGATTAATCTTGCTTAATGGTACAGAAAGATGATTGCTCATTTTTTTCATCTTGAAATTTTCAGTTGAAAGTTGGAATGAATGCAGCAATGTGAAAGAGACTCTAGGAAGAGTACAGAGAAGAGCAACAAAGATGATTAGGGGACTGGAGGCTAAACATATAAGGAACAGTTGCTAGAATTGGGTATGTCTAGTTTAATGACGAGAAGGACGAGGGGTGACATGATAGCAGTGTTCCAATATCTCAGGGGTTACCACAAAGAAGAGGGTGTCAAGCTATTCTCCAAAGCACCTGAAGGCAGGACAAGAAACAATAGATGGAAACTAACCAAAAAGAGAAGCAACCTAGAACTAAGGAGAAATTTTCTGATAGTTAGAACAATTAATCAGTGGAACAATCTGCCTCCAGAAGTTGTGAATGCTCCAACACTGGAAATTTTTAAGAAGAGACTGGACAGCCATTTGACTGAAATGGTATAGGGTTTCCTGCTTGAGCAGGGGGTTGGACTAGATGACCTCCAAGGTCCCTTCCAATATTATTATCATTATCATTATCATTATCATTATCATTAATTGCAAGTCAGCCAGATGTTCAGACTGGATTTGGCATTTTTGTCTACCTATCGAGTCCTTACCAAGGACCTGGGATAGGCAAATGTGGATGTTTGATGGTATTACAGATATCGTCGCAGGATGGAAGCAGTTCCTAGTAAGGCCGCTTTTTGCAATTGACTAATGGCGAATTTGTCAATGCCAATGGTGTTCGAGTGGTGCTCCAGTTGTTCTGGGATTGCACCCAAGGCGCCTATTACTATTGGTACTACCCTTGCTTGCTTTTGCCAAAGTTTTTCTATTTCTATTTGTAGGTCTTTGTATTTTGTTATCTTCTCCAGTTCTTTCTCGTCTATTCTGCTGTCTCCAGGCACTGCCACATCCACTATCCAGACTTTTTTGTCTGTCTTATCAACAATTGTTAAGTCCGGGGTGTTATGTTGCAGGTGCTTGTCTGTTTCAATTCTGAACTCCCAGAGCTGTTTAATTTTATCATTTTCTATGACTTTCTCTATTTTATGATCCCACCAGTTCTTGCTTACAGGCAAATGATATTTCTTGCAGATCTTCCAATGCACCATTGTTGCTACTTTGTCATGCCGCTACTTGTAGTCAGTCTGTACGATCTTCTTGCAGCAGCTTACCAGGTGGTCCCCTGTTTCTTCAGTTTCTTTGCATAGGTGGCACTTACTGTATGTTGTTGTCTTCTCAATTTTGACTTTGTATGCATTTGTCCTTAAGGCTTGGTCTTGTGCAGCCAGAATTAGCCCCTCGGTTTCTTTTTTCAATTTTCCTGCTCTTAGCCATTGCCAGGTCTTGTTTTTATCTGCTTTCCCAGCTATTTTTTTAATGTAATGGCCATGTAGTGCTTTGCCTTCCCATGCCTCTATTCTGTTCTTCATTTGGTCTTTGTTGTAGGCCAGTTTGGTCTCTCCAGTAGTCAGTAAGCCTTCCTGATATACTAATTTAGTGCATCTTCATCATTGTCCTTCAGATATTCTTCCAAAGCCATTTTTTTTCTTCTTCAACCATCTTATGTAATTGCAGCATTCCACGCCCACCTATTTGCCTTGGTAGGTAGAGTCTGTCAATGTCACTGCGTGGATGAAAGGCATGATTCATTGTCATTATTTTTCTGGTCTTCCTATCCATTGCTTTTAGTTCTGCTTGAGTCCAGTTCACTATTCCAGCTGTGTATCTAATGACTGAAATTGTCCAGGTGTTGATTGTCTTTGTGAGTTTGGACTTTAAGATCTTCTTCACTCTCTTGATGTATTCACTTCTAATCTTTTTCTTGACTTTAGTGTGCTTGATGTTGTCAGCTTGAAGGATACCCAAGTATTTGTAGTAATCTTCCTCATCCAGACTTTTAATGTTATTTTCGTGGGGCATCTTGATTCCTTCAGTTTTTTTAAATTATTATTATTGTTGTTGTTGTTGTTGTTGTTNTGTGAATTGTACTTTTTAATGGGATAAAAGGTAAAATATTACAAGGGTAAGGGTAACTAAATTAACAGTATTTAGTATATTTTTGATTAGATATAAATTAAAGTTTTGTTCTGGCTTTTTGATCACTTCTTGAACACGGCTCCCAATATTCCAGAAGTACAAAAAGTTCTCAGCTCCCAATAGGCTGCAGAATTCCACCTCCACTACGTAGTATTCTGGTTTTAATCTCTGTTTATTTTAATATTTAATGCTTTAATGCTTTGTACCTTGGTTTTTACGATGTTTGTAAGCTACCCAGAGTTGCTTGACAGTGAGATGGACAGCATATAAATCAAATAAGCAGACAAATAGACAAACAAATAAAAATCTTGCCTTATAAAGTTACTTATTTTTCTTGATTATTTCTTTTTGTTGCTGGCTACAGCATTCTAGTGTTATTTCCTGGGGGGCGGGGGGTTGTACACATTGTTCAAAAGTGTTTTTTTCTCATAAAAGAACTTCAGGTTTCCTTCTAATAAATTTTGATGATGGGCTGTGTGCCCTCACTTCTAGTGACTTCATGGATATATAACTTTACCATGATGAACTTTCCCCAATCTGGTCTTTCAAGTTTTTCACTGCCACTGTAATTGAGTCCATACATCTTGCTATTCATTAGTTGTCCTCGTTTTTCCTTCTCTTCCACCTTTCCCAATTTCACAGATTTCCCTAGAGAGCTAAGTCTAAGAGAGAGAGAGAGAGAGAGAGAGAGAGAGAGAGAGAGAGAGAGAGAGAACAAAACCAGAATTTTAGTCAGAAGTTTTCTTAATGACAGAGAAAATGAAAGCTTCTTTTATCATTCAGTCGCTAAAACCCTACCCATACTTAAAAGAGTAGCCTAAGTAAAAAATGTCTATTTCAGTTTTTCCAGTGTCAAGATTACAAGATGAATCTACAGAAGAATACATAAATACGCTGATTTATAATTCCAATTTTATTCAAGTTAAATGTAAAAAGACACTGCCATTCTGCACAGATTTGGAATCTTTTGTTGTTGTTGTTGTTGTTACAGCATATTACGGTGGTTCCTTGGTCGAATTTGGTACGCAATGCATTTTGATGAGAAAATTTTATCCCAGTACTCATTGTTTCTTTGGTACTCAATGTATAAGCTAAAACTTGTCAGTGTCCGTGTCCTCCCGGAACCAATTAACGGTGAGTACCAAGGTACCACTGTATTTATGAGATACAAAAATTTAATTCACGTCAAGTGAAAACACAGTGAAACACTGGGCGATCTAATCACTTCACTATATAGCATAAAGGTCTGAACCTCACACTTCCCAAGCAATTTTCTGTTGCCCACAATATTACATAGAGGAATGAAAAAGGCCTCCAGGGCACAGGACTAAGATGGCGAAATTGTTGCTGCCCATTTTGCAGCTGTACAAATGATTAACAAGGAGTGTATTGGCTTGCCTGAAGCCCAGGATAGAAAATATCTCACTCCATTGCATATACAGCAGCAGAATGACTGGGGTTATAGGTGAGCACCAGAGTAACTGGAAGAGATGTAGAGTAACGTACATGACAGGGACATTCCCAGGTTCACTGTGACGGCCAAGGCCAATGGCTTCAGACTGAGAAAGAAATATTGCTCCAAAGTCAGGTTGGGCAGGCTGAGGAACAGCTACAGTATACTTCTAACTGCACATCAATGCATTGTCATGGCCAAACATGCTTTTCTACACCTTCCACTGACACCACCAATCCAACTGGCAGCATTCAAGATCTACTCCAGGCATCTGGCTAAACTGCTCTTGTTCCTTCACCCTCTCAGGTTATTTCAGGTGGACGGGAGGCCACGAATTGCAGAATTGGCAGGATCCATGAGAACAGTGCAGGGGAACAACCTAGCCTTAGCTCTGTTAGGAGGAGGTGGTAGGAGTTACCTTCTCATGGAGTTCCAATGTTTCCAGATTAGAGTGTGGTTCCAGGAGCTTTTCTTGCAGATAAAGGTTAGCTACTCTTAGCTGCTCTCTAAGCTGCTCCTCTTCCATACGACTTGCTCCAATGTCAACAGCAACTGATAAATGGAAATTTCCTAACACAGTCATTCCAGCAAATATTTAAGAATAATTCTCTATTGAATTCCTGGCACAATTCAGGGAATATTTAAGTGCCAAGCACAGGCAGAAAAATCACTGTAGTATCAGCAATCTCAACAGATATTGATATGCTAGTGAAACAATGTCTGCTTTGTGCCCAGGGGGACATAGCTTATAATGAATCACTGATACTATCAGAACTTGATGAGAAATCCAGGCAAAAGATGGTGTTTAGATCCCTGGTCTTGAAGCCCATCCAGAAGCCTCAACCACTGCTGCTTAACAGAAGGAATACCCGGCCACACGTTGCTGTGGCTCAGTCTGGTTAAATGGAAAAGAAAGAAAAGAGAAAGTGCACGTTTGTAATATGTTTAATTTCACAATGCTTGTGGGTAGACAATATTTTTTGTTGTTCCATTGTCTGTGCAAATATAGAGATTGTCTGGTTTGCTTTTATGTCCAACAGATGGTGCTGTTTTTCAAAAAAGCATGTTTTTACCTGTCACAGGTGTGACATCTATATAATAGTGGGTATATAAAAACACGCGCGTATTCGAATGCAACGTTGTGTCAAAATTTCAAAGCAATCGGTGAAGAACTTTAGGAGATTTAAGATTTTGAACAAACGAACATTTACATTTTTATTTATATACTGTAGATATAAAGCAGGCAGTAGTGTTCAAGATTAAAGAAGGTGGCACTTTGAGAAAATGTGATGGGTTGGAGTAGAACTGGAGCTGAATCAGCATGCCACCATATTTATGTTTGCTTATAGCAACAGCAATAGCACTTAGACTTATATACTGCTTCACAGTGCTTTACAGCCTTCTCTAAGCAGTTTATAGAGTCACCATATTGCCCCCTACATTCTGGGTCCTCATTTTACCGACCTCAGAAGGATGGAAGGCTGAGTCAACCTTGAGCCGGTGAGGATCGAACTGCCAAACTGCAGACAGCCGGCAGGCAGCAGAAGTAGCCTACAGTACTGCATTCTAACCACTGCGCCATCAGAGGTTATATGCTATACAAGTATAGTACCTTTCATATCTTTCACCGTATCTCACATTTAACACGCTTTAACACCGGAATTTTTATTATTTTATTTTATTATTTTGCCTATCTGTGCCTGTTAGTGACTAGCTGATTATTAAGTTCACGTCTTGAGAGATGGCTAAACTCAAGGATATATGAGGCTTGGCTCAATTCATATATTAAAGTTTCTTTTTTATGAAGTTGCCTTAAGTGACTTAATGTTATGAAAGGTACTTTTGTACAGTAGATAATCCTGTTTCCTTATCAACTGTAATGCAATTCTTTCTGAATTTGGGATCTTCCACTGATATATACACATACTCGAACTTCGATCAATGTTCTATGTTCGATCTGTATAATCTTGTGTTCCTTGCTCTTTGTTTGTCTGGGTGCAAGATACCAGTTACTCATTGTAAGTTGCATGTTTGGGTATTAATAAAACAATTGCTTGGATTCTCTCCAGTTATGGGTGCTTTGGGACTGAATTTTCCACCATAGAGCAATAGTTGCCTTTGACTTAATAAGAAGGTCTTGAGTAGAGAGGGACAGAGAAATGCATCAAAAGGCAACAAAGGAAATCAGAATAACAGAATAACAAAGTTGGGAGGGACCTTGGAGGTCTAGTCCAAACCCCTGCTCAAGACAGTGGCTGTCCAATCTCTTCTTAAAAGCCTCCAGTGATGGAGCACCCACAGCTTCTGAAAGCAAGCCATTCCACTGGTTAATTGTTCTCACTGTTAGGAAATTTCTCCTTAATTCTAGGGGTTTTAAAATCAACAAACTTTGCTGGAGATATTGATTTCAAGCTTCTTCTCTTCTTTATAGTGGATCATTTTGGATTTTTGGACCTGGTGCCAGCTGCTACTATGATTATCTTTTGCTTTACCCTAGGATGCCTGGTATTATAACGTCTGGCTGGATTTACATACTAGCAAACCTTGTTCCTTGTGCCTATTGTTTGAATGTGAGGAATAGCACAATTATGAACTTCCTGGATTACTTCAATTTATCTATGCAAACCTAAATGGACCCTGACATGGTAGAAATTTTTCTTGCATAGGAACCTTTCAAGGAAGTAAATGGCACTTAAAGGGATTGTTAATTATTATTATTAAATGTTCATCTTTGCCAAACTGAACAAAGCATTGACTACTCTATTATGCAAACTTAACCAGCTTGGTTAGGATTCTATTGTGCACCAAGCTTTGGAAGACCTGGGATATTTTAAGGAACAAGTAGCAGCCATGATTAGGTGGGCCTTTACATAAATCAATTTTGTGCACTAGTTATGATTTGTCCAGGATTGGACAGCCCTTCTTACAATCACTCATGCCTCATCTCCCATCTGGACTACTGTAATCTGCTCTTTAATCCCACTCAGAAGCTACAAGTGTTCCAAAACCTGGTTGTTTAGGTATTTATGGGCGTTCCCCATTTTGTCCATGGTAAGCTTCCATATGCAATTCAAAGTAATGCTTGTCAACAGTAGAGCCTTTAGTGGCTTAGAACCTGGTTGAGTTTAGGACTATCTTTTTCCTATTGTTTCTACTTGACTTGCAATACCTGACAAGTCAGTAGACTCCAGGCTCCAGCTGCAAAAGGGTGTCATCTTGTGGGACCTAGAAGATGTACCTTTTCTGTAATTGTGCTTGTCCTATGGAATAGGATTCTCCCAGATCTGTATGACTTTAACTTTTCTGTGTTTTTGTGAGGCTGTACAAACTTGGCTCTTTCTGACACAGTGATAGATTAAAGTGATTGACTCCCTAATAATTTAAGTCTTTGAGTATGACCAAGTATCTTTTTCTTCTGATGCTCTTTATTTATTTTTCTTTTATTATTTTAAGATGCTATTCCAATCCTAATTTGTAAACTGTTCAGAGTTACTTTGGAGCTGATGTAGCATACAAAACTGATAAGTAAATAAAATAAATAAAGGCTGCACAACACAATATTGTTCTGTACAAGCCATAGTCCGATGCAAATAAAAAGCAAGGCAGTTGATAGCAGAATATTTAACTGATTTATCAGTTTATAAATCTACCGGTAAACAAGACACAATTGATAACTAAAACAAGAACAGCTGATAATTTAGACAAAGACTTGAAGAGTTCAAAGAGAAGTTGCCTTGTAAATTATGCCACCACTGTAAGTTGCTGAAGGATTCAGAGGTAAGGATGCCAAGAAGTGTCTAAGACAATCTACATGCTGAAGCCAAGATAATTCTTCCTATCCACGCTGCTCAGATCTTTTCACCCACTTGGCACTTTCTGACTCCTTACTATTAGAACAAGCTATTACAAGCCACGCTGTGTCAAATCCATCATTCATAGGTGGCTGCCAGCTTGTTGCCTCTTGAATTAGCCTAGTTAATAGGTTTTGCTCTTCAATCTTGAAGTTGAAGAAGTCCAGAACAAATATCTGCTGACAGTACACTTAATTCTGAGGCAGATCAGATGCTCCATATATTCCAGTGGTTCTCAACCTGTGGGTTGGGACCCCATTTGGGGTCGATCGACCATTTCATGGGGGTCGCCAAGCAAGGCTGTCCGCCATTTTTTTGTCCGCCATTTTTTTCCCCTTTTCCGGTGGGTGCCTTACCTTCCTTGGGCTGGGCCAGCTGGTGGTTGGCCTGCTCCATCTCTGCCGCTTGCCAACTACGCCTCGGCCGGCACAGGGGGCGGAACCACGCATGCATGGCACTCCCGGGCAGGGAAAGTCCTCGACTTACGACCGGTTGGGTAGTCCTCGACTTACGACCGGTTTAGTCCTCGACTTATGACCGGTTTAGTCCTCGACTTACGACTGGTTTAGTCCTTGACTTACGACCGGTTGGGGTCGCGGCATTAAAAAGGTTGAGAACCACTGATTATATTCCATTCAACTTCAAAATAAGCAATGTTCCTGAACTCAAGAGAGATTTTAGTATCTTGTAACTTAAGCACGTCTCCTAGCAAGAAGTATTTAGAGGCAGAGGCATAAGAGTTGTCTCGGATGCTTCAAACATCAAAAGCCAAAAGAGCTCGGTAAATTGACCCAAATGTCAAACTGAAGAGCTGATCACCAGGCAAGAAGCAGAAGGAACTTGGGACAGGATATCACAGGAACACTGGTGTGAATCACGAAAAATGTTTTGAAGAAGGCTAGAGAACATGAAGGTTGACAAACTTTTGAAGTAGCCCAGCCAAGAAGCACAAATCATGAGTACCAACACTACCTTTATTGTAAGGTTACAATAACGGAATCTTGCAAGTCTGAAAGCACTTATCCCCCTCCTTTGCTTTTGCTTTCCCTTCTGAAATGCTTATCATGCCCTTTTCCCTTCTGTTGGCTGAGACACCGTCTGCATGAGTGTTCTCTAGGCTGTGTCTCTCCCTCCTGTCTCTCACAGTCATTCTCACATACCATTACTATAGCCCAATTTGCTGACGGGTTAATAAGCAGAATTGCCATCCTTTCCTCTTGAAGAGCTTTGCTGATCATGTCTGCTTTGTTCTGCTTAGTTGCCACTTCTTCTTGGACTTGCACTCTGTCTGGATCTGGCCCTTTATTATCTGAGTTAGTAGCATCCTGTCCTCTCTGGGAGCTACAAGTTATGTGTATTCTGCTAATTGCCTCAGCAATTTGCCACAAATTGCCATCCTTGAGCTTGACATTCAAATCATATTCCAGAATTACATAGGTATATTTTAAGAATTAGAGCAGAGGTCTTCAAACTTGGCCCTTTTATGATTTGTGGACTTAAATTCCCAGAATTCCTCAGCCACCGTGCCTGGCTGAGGAATTCTGGGAGTTGAAATCTACAAGTCATAAAAGGGCCAAGTTTGAAGACCCCTGAATTAGAGTCTTTTAGATTTTATTTATCTATATACTCAGGTATAAGCAACCCCTGAAAATCTTGTGTGTTTTAATTTTCACAACTGGTTTATCTGTGGGAAATCCATGGTTTATCCATTTTTATGGTATTTCAGTTAAAATCCAAGCATCAGCTTTTACACAGATCCACTCATACATGAGTATATGTGGATATACAGGTATTATCAAACAGACTCGTCCATCTATAGTTATTCCAAACCCAATATTTGGAGTGCATTTCGACACCAAAAATTCTCAGCTTATCCATGAATATATATGGTATTATACTATCCAATTTACTAAGGGAAAAATAATTTTGTAAAATATGAAACAATATATGTTACAACATAACCTAGAAAAACCATAATAACACGCAGAGAAAAGAAACAGTACACATATTACAATATTTAATGGTGACACTGCTTCTAAACAGCAAATTAAACCTTGCCCATCCTGATCCTTATCAATTAGTATTTTCTTTGTGTTGATAAAAGAGCCAATTCAAAGGCTGAAATTGAATATATATATATATATATATTCAATCCAAGATTTTAAATCCAGAGTAACTATTAACTTTTCAGTAATGCGAAGACATATTCTTGGATATCCTCCAAGCCTCATGAATCCAACATTCTCCATATACTGCTAAATTCCACATTTTCAGAACATTGCATCTTTAAAATTAATTCTCTTTGCAAAATCCTAACAATGGTTTGAATATCTGCCATAATCAGATTATTATAGTCCTGATCACGTGTATCAAAATCTCCTCAAGAATTAGGCTCAGAAGTACAGACAACTTGTAATTAGAAAAGGTGTGATTCTCCAGATTGCTAGAAATTGAAAAACAATGAGGGAACATTTTACCATATGTGGTGGCAATGCCCCAAAGCAAAAATTTACTGGGAGCAAATAAGAAGATGGATATTGGAAATAACAAAACAACAAATTGAATTCAAGCCTGAAATATTTTTACTAGGTATAATTAATCTAAAAATTGAAAAACGTCTCCAATATATCATTATACATATTATAACAGCGGCACGTATTACCTATGCGCAACATTGGAAAAATGAAAACATACCAACAAGTGCAAAGATTATAGGAAAGATTTTAGACTGTGCAGATATGAACAAATTAACTCTAGAAATGAAAGACAAAGAAATTACTGAATTTTACGAGGTATGGGACACGTATTATAGCTGGTTAGAATTAAGGAATAAAAAAGTAAGAGAAGTAATGTAAATAATGGTTAATAAATGTAAGAGATATAGGACATAGTATTGTTAAGGAAAAAGGAAAATGTATTGTGTATTGTGTATTTTGTTTGTTTGAAAAATAAAAAATATATTAAAAAAAAAGAAAAGAAAAGGTGTGATTCTGAAGAACTTTAAATATATTATTTATGTTTCATAGGAATTAATCTGAACAGCCAAAAATCCAGCTGGCTTTACTGAATACTGTCATTCCTTTTTAATGTTAAAAGAACAGATTTTTCAATGATGATGTTTCCACTCTCAGGTTATAAGCTGATGCCTTAACCTCCTCTTTTGCTTACTTGAAAAAAAATTATCTGGTCCGTATATTCCTTACTAGTTTTGGGGGTCAAAGTGGAGGACCCCACCAGGCAGAAATGGGCAAAAGCTAGACAGAGCTGTACTGAAGATCTCTGGATGATCTTCAGACAACAAGAATTTCCAACTCTAATTGGTTTAGTAAACCACAACAAAATTATTTTTGCTATATGATTTTGATATAAATTTGTCTATAAAAGAACTTGGTGTTGAAACCAAATTCCCTTAATATGCCCAGCATGATCCCAGCCTCCTTTTCTTTAATTGTAAGGTTTTTGTTTCCAGCTGGTTTCCAGTGAAGACTGAACAAAATCAGATCTGCTTGCTCCTGAAACCAAGCCCAATTTGGGCTTGGGAAGGGAAAGTCTTTACAAGTGGTTATGCTGTGGGAAAAAGTTGAATCATCCCACACTAATTGGAGATGTTGCAAGGTTGGATGCCCTGAATCTAATGCATAATAATTTCCATCAGTGAAAATTGAGTAACTAGTGTTTGCCTTTCCATTAAGGATGGAGGCCCTGATTCTTTACAGTGATGGGAAATCTATGTGATGTTGCTCATGTTGCATTACACTTTTGTGTGTGTGAGAGTGTATTTTTATAAAATGGTTACAGGGTTAAAGAATATGGCACAAAAATATTTTACATAGATTTCATGGGACTCCTTATTTGCAGAGACTTTGTCTTCCAGGAACATAGAAACCTTCATCCATGTCCTCAGACAGTACCCTTTCTATGACACACCAAAACTTGTTCTGATAGTCCCAAACAATTCAAAATAGCAACAGCACTTAGACTTATATGCTTTACAGCCCTCTCTAAGTGGTTTACAGATTCAGCACATTGCGCCCAACAATCTGTGTCCTCATTTTACTGATCTTGGAAGGATGGAAGGCTGAGTCCACTTTGAGCCGGTGAGAATCGAACCGCTGGCACTTGGCAGAATTAGCCTGCAATACTGCATTCTAACCACTGCACCTCCACAGCTCTTAATAAGAAGGCCATACAGATAAAATTTATGTTCATTATTTTTAAAGGGATGCTAACTCCACAATCACATATCAAGTGACCAAATATCTTCCCCAACGTATACAACTGCAGAAAACTTTTAATTAATTTGTCTAATTCTTCTATTGTTTTTTCCTAGGTTGCTTCTCTCTTTGGTTAGTTTCCATCCGTTGCTTCTTGTCCTGCCTTCAGGTGCTTTGAAGAATAGCTTGACTCCCTCTTCTTTATTGCAGCCTCTGGGATATTGGAACACTGCTATCATGTCATTGTAAAGTGGTATTAACACTTCACGTGATCTTGATTCTATCCCTCTGTTAATGCAATCTAGCACTGTGTTGGCTTTTTTGGCAGCTGCAGCACATTGCTGGCTCATATTTAATTGATTGTCCACTAGGACTCCGAGATCCGTCTCACAGTTACTGCTATTGAGCAAGTTACCACCTATACTATACCTGTGCATTTGGTTTTTCTTGCCTAAGTGTACTTTTTCACCACTGAATTTCATTTTGTTAGATAACGCCCGATGTTCAAGTCTGTCCAGATCCTCCTGTATCTTAAGCCTATCTTCTGGAGTGTTGACTATTCCTGCCAGCTTGGTGTCGTCTGCAAATCTGATAAGGTCCCCACCTATCCTCTCATCCTAATCTTTGATGAAGATGTTGAAGAGCACTGGCCCCAGAACAGAGCCCTGGGGCACTCCACTACACACTTCCCTCCATGTAGATGCAGTTCCATTGAGGACCACACGCTGAGTACAGCCACTGAAGAATCCATCTGGTGGTGATGCTATCTTATCTATCTTATCAAGTAGTAGGTTATGGTCTACTTTATCAAATGCCTTACTGAAGTTCAAGTAAATAATATCCACAGCATTCATCTGGACCACTAATTTTGTCACCTGGTCAAAGAATGCATAAGATTTATCTGGCATGATCTGTTTTTGACAAACCCATGTTGGCTTTTGGTAATGACTTTGTTTGCCTCTAGGTGGTTCGCTGATTTATTGCTCGATTATCTTTGTATGTATGTGTGTGTGTGTGTGTGTGTGTGTGTGTGTGTGTAAGTTACGTGTGTGTGTGTGTGTGTGTATATATGTGTATGTATGTGTGTGTGTGTATATATATATATATATATATATATATATATATATATATATATATATATATATATATATATGTTTTTTGATGATGATGAATGTGATTTCATCGAAACGTCGCTATGATACTTCTAATCTTACACGGGAGAAAACCCGAATGACCAAAGACTCACATATATATATATATATATATATTTTTCGGGAACCACAAACTGTGAGACCACCAGGAGATTGTTAAAACCATTAAAAAGTTTTACTAAAATTTTTAAAAACACCTAGCTTTCGCCGGCTTCCTACCAGCATCATCAGGGTGGTTTAACAGTCGATGGGATGGCTACTTATAGGAGTGGTGCCTTTTGCACCTGACTCCTAGACCTCGTGATTGGGCCCAACCGATCCTCCTGCATTCGGCTCCTAGTTATCATATCACTAGCTGACACGTCCCTGCCTCTCTCCTAGGTGTTTTTAAAAATTTTAGTAAAACTTTTTAATGGTTTTAACAACCTCCTGGTGGTCTCACAGTTTGTGGTTCCCGAAATGAATTTACCCAGGAGTCAACTTTCGGTTTTTAGGATTTTAATATATATATATATATATATATATATATATATATATATATATATATATATATATATATATATCTTAAAATTACATATGTATGTATGTATGTATGTATGTATGTATGTATGTATGTATATATATACTGTATATACTGTACATACAATTGAAGTTTTATAATACATTCTGAAATAAGTATGCAAATATCTATGTAGTCTTCTAAGATCATCATTTGTAGGATGCCAATCTTCTCCATGTCCACTTTCTCCTCCATTTGTATAGGAAATTACAGTGAATTTAAGAATTGTGCTTACAATCCTTTACAGCTATATTGTCTGCTTCCAGTGAGAGTATAGGGATTCACGCTGAGAAAGCACTAAGAATTCGTTTTCATTTCTTTTTTTATTTCCCCAGTCTGACTGGATGGCAGATTTGAGAGGAGTAAGCGCTGTAGGATTGGAAGGTGGATTCATGATTGAAATCACTAAAGTAAACTTTACAGGCAGAAATGTCAACTTATTGTATTTATTTTCAAGGCTGTTTTGCTCAACTCTTTAGTGGTAACTTTGCTCTCATTTTCTGTCTCAATTTTTTGGTAGATTAATATAGTTAGCTTTTTTATATATAAATGTAGGTCTCCTGTAACCTGGTTGCTCTCTTATTTCCCAAACATTTACTTAACTGCATCTACTAAAAGAAAAATCCTTAATACTTCCTTTATTGAAAACATTTATAAGCTTAGCCCTGGAAATAAGATGTTTCCTGTTCAGCCCCATCCAGATTCTAGACAAAGGGACTGGGGATCTGACCACTCAAGAACAGGTGATGGCAGCATAATTATCTGCCCAGGTGGAATTATTTTATTTGGGGTAACAGCTACATACCCAGGCACCTCAGATCTAAAATAGGAGAGTGGATTTCTGAGGAAGGGATCTAAAATATTTATTTCAGAATCCAGAATACCAGTATAGTTTAAATAAATTATTTTGAAGAATATGTGAACATTTGGAATCACCAAGCAGGTCACTGATATATATGATTAAGTGATAGGCATTCTTTAATATTAGATTATGGTGAGAATTCACTAAATCAATCTTTCTTAAATGATTGCCGTTCACAATAGGAAGATACAAAGGAGTAATGATTGTTGTGATTGTATGAAGAATATCTCCTGTGTATATATGGCATAAGTATCAAAAGTAAGAAAAGAAAAATCCAGTTCCATCTTCACCGGAATATATTTATCCTTTTGTGCTTGTGAAGAAATTAAACCCTGTTGACAAATAGTGACACAGATGGAAGTTTTATAATCTATTATAGTCTTAAAAGGGAGCCTATCTTCTTACAAGAACTACAGAAGGCTGGTTCTTATTCTGCAGCGAATTCATTATCAAGCAAGAGAATGGTAAATTGATTGGTGAAACTGTGTAGGAGACTGTGTATGCATTTATTTTGTGGTTTTCTATAGACTGTTGTTACTGTTGAAGGATACTGTTATAGTGAAGCTGAGCAGGTTCTGTTAATTCTGTTAAAAGTCTTATTAGGGCTGCAATCCTATGTAGACTGTACATAGTACAGTACATTCAGTGAGAGCCGGTTTGATCTAGTGATTAAGATACCAGGTGATTAAGTGATCTAGTGATTAAGTCACCAGCTTTGAAAACTGTGAATTTTAGTCCCCCTCCCCCCTACCATGACAACTGGCTGGGTGACCTGAGCAGTCACTTCTTTCTCAGCCCATAATGTCAGGTTTTGGTAAAAAGCCAGTTGCTCAATTACTATGGCAACCAAATGAATCAATATTTTGCTGATTTTAAAAAAAAGCATACCCTGCACTTACAGGAAAATCTAGGAAGAAAAAAAAAACCTGCACACACACACTGAGCTTAAAAAGTGACACAGCTTACTTCTAAGTAGGCATATACAGATTTCACTTAATATGTTGTGTATATCATTTTACAATTATTTTTTCCCCAGCAAATCATTTGATTATCTATCAACAGAATGGTATTATTGCAAAAACCCTAATATCTCACATTGTCATCTTGCTTTAAAAAAAAAAAATTACACAAACCACTTAATGCAAAGAAAAAAACATTTCACCATCCGGGCTCTGCCTCTGTGCAAATTGCAATTGAAACAGTAACTAAAATACAACTGTCCCCAAATCTAAACTATTGGTTGCAACTTCCTTCTTCCTTGGATACTGAATTCCACTGAGTATTCTATGCTTCTTAGCCCATTACATGATGTCCTCAATTAATTTCTCTTCATCTATCACTTTGGTGGCCAAGTGACCCCTAATTTGAAACAAAGCCTGTATCTCCTGATAGTTTTTACTTAGTATTGCAAATTCAAGTTGTTACTGGATGTCATGAGCTTTCTTTTGCTTGGGAATGGTGCAAAAACGTGTTTTTCTATCTGTGCAGCTCTAAAACCAGTTGTCTAATCAGATTACCTTACTGATTTTGACTTTTACAAACCTCTATATGTATTCCAGAATGTAAGTTACTAAAATATTCTACCACATTTGTTCTTTATATTATGCCATTCTTGTATATGATTATCCCTTTGTCCTTTCTGTGCTAAAGATTTACAACTCAACCTCCAAACCTCTACGGTTGTGTTCACATTTTCATATTCACTTCGACTTCTAATCTTTATTCCATCCTCTTTCCCAAGCTTTTGCCTTTTAAGAGTCCCAGCTCTATATAGTAGCTTATTCTCAATTCAAATAGCTAGTTTCAGCTCCCGTAGCAGCTGAAATTGCCTAAAGATTAAGAGGTACAAAAATGAATAAGGCATTCACATCTTTAGATATGAACTAGTGAACAAAGAATGTAGAGAGGAAATAAATTAGTATTCAGGGAAACCATGTGGAGAATCCTAAATGAAAAGATAAAGAAAAGCAAATGCATTGAAATATCTTAATTTGAGACTGTGGTTTTCCTATGCAACACTACTGACCTTCTAAAGCAGGAGTGTCAAACTCACAATGTCACGTGACGTGTCGCGAGTATCGTGACTTTTTTGCCATTACCGACAAAGGGGTGGGCATGGTTTCGGCATGATGCAATCGGCCCGTGGGCTGGCAGTTTGACACCCCTGTTCTAAAGCAATGCTATATGCTAATTAAGACCACAAAACTAATTATAGCAGAATCCTATGATGCAAAACACACCAAAATTAGTAGAAACTTAAGCAATAAATGTAACTCACCAAGTTTTGAAATCTTGGAGCAAACATGTAAATTTCTTGCTAAACAAGATTAACTACTTAATTCAATTACTAATTTTTCTACACTAAAAAAAATCTGTATGACAAATGAAATTCTTCCTATGCCCAAAACTGTCTAATATACAAGCAGGATTTTGTAAAAGAAGAGGAATGTGTGATCATATTGCCAATCTGTGTTGGATGATGGCAAAAGCAAAGGAATACCAAAAAGACCTCTACATCCGCTTCATTGACTACACAAAAGTCTTCGACTGTGTTGACCATGACAAGCTCTGAAAAAATGCCTCAAAAAACTGGGAATATCATCATAACACAACTGGCTCAAAATGGTTCAGAACTGGGTTCAGAAAAGGCACTCAGCAAGGTAGCATCCTGTCATCTATACTAGTCAACATGTACACAGAAATAGTTATGAGAAATGCAGATTTGGAGGACTCTACCACTGGGGTTAAAATCAGCAGTAGGAATATCGACAACCTCAGATATACAGATGATACAACATTGCTCACGGAAAGCAAGGAAGATTTGCCATGGCCACCAAAGTGAAAGATGAAGAAAAACGTATTGAGGACATCATGTAATGGGTGAAATAGCCCATGACCGGGCAATAATTTTGAATCACTTAGTTGAAAGGGACATTAATAAATTATTAAACCATTTTTAATCCAACGGGCTTTCTACAAAACATATCCAAAATGCAAAACCCATGACTCCTGAGGGAATGAAATTTGGGAAAGTTGTGGCTGCTTCAGTGCTACTGGCTGCTGCTTTATTTCTGAGCTGCTGTGGTCACGTGATCTTTATTTTCAATATTCCGTGATATTTTCCCAGCCAGTCTTGCGATCCCTCCCTCTGTTTCCCACCCAGCAGCAGTCATTTATCTGCTTGCTGGGAAAAGGAGGGGGAGGGGATTTCCAATGTTCTCTTCAGCTCCCTGCTCCACATGGAAATTCAGTGGGGAAGCCAGCAGGAAGTCAGAAATCACTCCTGATCCCATTGCTTTTTTGCTTTTACCTTGGTCATGTTTCTCTGTTTAGGCCAGGGGTAGTCAACCTTGGCTCTTTTATGACTCGTGGACTTCAACTCCCAGAATTCCTGAGCCAGCACAGCTGGCTCAGGAATTCTGGGAGTTGAAGTCCACGAGTCATAAAAGAGCCAAGGTTGACTACCCTGGTTTAGGCAAATAAATACTTTTGAAGGTTGTGTGTCTGTCTGTCTGTCAACTCAAAGCAGCAAACCTACTTATTACCCCTGCTTCCTACTTTCTTCACACCAAGAAGCCTATCAGGTGAGAGCTGAGAGAATGACTGGCCAAGAATACGACAGCTAACTGTCTGTCTTAGTATAGGCAGTCTTCAACTTATGACTGTTTGCTTAATAACACTTCAAACGAATGTCCTAAGAAAGCGTGGTTTATGGCCTGCAAAGCACTTTCTACAGCTGCAAAATGTCGCATCCCTCCCCGGTTATGTGATCACAACTTGTGTGCTTGACAGCCTGTTTGCATGTATGACTGGTTTCCAAGCCCCCACAATCATGTAAATGCCATTAGCATTTTTTTCTGCCAGCTTGCCCAAAAAGTCAATGGGCAAGCTGGTAGGAAAACCCCAAAGGTGCTTTTTCAAGAGGCAACTGGACTTTCTTGTTCTCATCCAAGAAGCTTCTTCAGCTCTGATTGGATGGTGGGAAATGGAAGGATTTATATTCCTTGCAGACAGCTGGTCATTTGCATTCTTTTAGGGAGTTGTTGAGGCCACTTGGAGGTTGTGGTTTAAAGTGTGGTTTAAACCCAAGAATACACTAAGGCAGAAGCTTGTCCACCCCAAGGATAAAACACCCAAACACAAACTAAGCAGCGTGGTATATGCAGCACAATGCAGTGAGCCATGTGCAGATCTGTACATTGGAGAAACAAAACAACCACTTCATAAACGCATGGCACAATGTAGGCGAACAAACCCATCAGGACAAGATTCAGCAGTCCATATGCATTTAAAACTGAGGTCACCAACCTTTCTCAGTTGGCAGATCGGAGGGAAAGGGAAGGGGAAGCATTTTAAATGTGTACGCGTGCGCATGCATGCGCTTATGGGGCCGTGAGCACATGCGTGACGCAAACAGAGTGGCACCAGCACCCATGTAATACTCGCTAGCCCTGCCTGTTCTTGCATGGTGCAGCACCATTTTTGCGTCCCGCATCAACGGTGTCTTGTTTTTGCGCCCCATAGTGAAGCCACGGCCCATTTCTCCCCTACGGCCACGGCGCTAGCGCAAGTGAGGTGTGTGCGCACTGGCCAGCCTGTCCCACAGATTGGGGGGCCCTGATTTAAAAGACAAAGGCCACTTTTTTGAAGACAGCGAAGTCCCCATTTTGGACAGATTTTAGTTTGAAAGAGGGGTCAGAGAGGTCATCTATGTCAAAACTGAACAGCCTTCTCTCAACAGAGGGGGAGGGATACAACATCATTTATCAACAACACAGTCTTTCAGCTGTTCCAAGAAGGCTCCACACCTGTTTGCACTAGTCAGGTGGCCTTGAGGACACAGATAAACCTCCAAGTAGCCTCAGCGACTCTCTAAAAGAATGCAAATGACCAGCTGTCTGCAAGGAATATAAATCCTTCCATTTCCCACAATCCAATCAGAGCTGAAGAAGCTTCTTGGAAGAGAAACGAAATGTCTTCAAGAGAAAAAACAAGAAAGCCCAGTTGCCTTTTGAAAAAGCACCTTTGGGACAACCATGACCTAGATGACTGAGAATCTCCGTAGGCATCTGGCAGAGAAGGTTGCAAGCTGCTACCTCCTATTGAGAACTTTGTCTCAACTCTGGGAACTGGCTGAAAAAATTATGTGCTAAAACAGAGCTCCCCAACCTTTCCAGTTTGGCGGCCCAGAAGGGAAGAGCAGGGAAATGTGCATGCGTGCAGCCCTGCATGTGCATGCATAAATGGGCATCTGCATGATGGCACTAGCGCAGGGGTCCTCAACCTTGGCAACTTTAAGACTTGTGGACTTCAACTCCCAGAATTCCTCAGCCAGCTTTGCTGGCTGAGGAATTCTGGGAATTGAAGTCCACAAGTCTTAAAGTTGCCAAGGTTGAGGACCCCTGCACTAGCGGGTGCACATGCACAAGCAAGCGATGCACACCTGTGGCGTGTGCTGGCACCCATGCGCATGTGGCATGCTGGCGCCATGTGCATGTGCAAACGGGCCACTGGCACCCGTGTGCACGTGCAAATGGGCTGCTGGAGCCCGCATCCATGTGCAAATGAGGCTGCTAGCGCCTGCACAGCAGTGCTACCATGAGTGGGGGGGCCCGGTGGCCATAGGTTGACCATGGGTTGGGAACCCCTGCGCTAAAATCAACACACGTGCAATTGAAATCCTTCAGCACCAAACTCTTTTCTACCAACCCACAGATAGGAGAGGGAGTTGAAATTCAAGTAGGATTTTTAACCCCTGAGTGGAGAGGCAACACAGTAAACTAAACAGTGTAAGCTGCTTCAGAAGTGTGCAGGAGGCCAGACACAGATTGTGCACTAGTGTCTGTCTCCACTCACTGGTTGAAAATCCTACTTGGATTTGGCAGGGTTCAGTTCCTGAGTGGAAAGACACTTACATACCACCTGCACCAGGCCTCCCAGGATTTCCTCCCCCCCACCCCAGTACCCCATAGTTCTCACGTGGAGCTCTGTCCAGTTAATGACCTGCAAGATCACTTAGCAACTACAACTGGAAATGCAGTTGTTGAGCAAAGCAGTCACATGATCTCGCTTAATAAGTGCTTCGGTCAACCATTGGGATTCTGGTGCTGTGGTCATAAATCAAGAACTAAATGTACTGTATTTCATACCCTACTGAAAAAAACTGTTTAAACACATGAGGTACAAAGGTAGGACATCTAGAGCTTCCATTTTTACATTTTGCAAAAGCACATGTAGGAACACACTGAAATGAATGCAGAATTAAATGTGCAAGTTATGATTAACTGCAAGTCTGCAAGGTCACAATTAGAAGAGAAGTAATCTCATTGCCCCAAAAATCTCCAGGCAGAGAGGGTGAACAGCAGTGGCTGCTTCCAGAGGTACAGGTAGTCCTCGACTTACAACAGTTCATTTAGTGACCGTGCATAGGGTTGCCAGGTGTCCACTATTTGAGTGGACAGTCCACTTTTTTCACATTATGTTCACTATTTTTTTCACAAAATAGTGGACATTTTTTTTATTCAAAAGCTTTATGATGAAATGGTACGTAATCTAAAGCTGTACAGTCTACTTTTTTTACTACTTAANCCCCCCCCCCCGCTTGTCCGCTATTTTTGGGAAGCAGACCTGGCAACCCTAACCGTGCAAAGTTATAATGCCACTGAAAAAAGTGACTTATGACGATTTTTCACCCTCAATGATCGTTGCAGCATCCCTAGGATCACGTTACTTGGAGGTTTTGACAATTAGTTCATAATTATGACGCTTGCAGTATCCCGGGGTCACCTTTTGTGAACTTCTGACAAGCAGAGTCAATGGGGAAGCCAGATTCACTTAACAGCCATGCTACTAATTTAACAACTGCAGTGATTCACTTAACAAATGCGGCAAGAAAAGTCATAAAATGGGGCAAAACTCACTTAACAAATTTCTCACTTAGCAAAGTCAATTCTGGGCTCAGTTGCAAATCCTAAGTCGGAGACTACCTGTAGAGTTGCTTTAACACCTACTCTTGAAACAGAGATAAGAAACACAAGATAAGTAGCTCCCTTGCCAAGAAGCGAGAAGTGTATTGCTACTGCTTCCTTCCGGGATGTTTTGACGACTTCTCAGTCTAACTTTAAAACCCGGGGATTCCCTCCTTGCTCTTCCATTCCAATACAGCCAGCTTAATTTTCAGTCCACGCACGCTCGTGGGTATCTAAGCATGGTCAGACGCAAACGCCTCTATTGTAGTGAATCGGCCTCGGTGCTTTTGGCGCTCTCTGCTGAGTCTGCCAAGGCTCGGGCCCGGCTGCCGGGTGAGGAGGAGCCAAGGCGGAGTTGCCAGAAAGAGGGCAAGGCCCGACGCTCCTCTGTTGCCGGCAGACGCCACCTTTTTTTCCCGACGTCCCTCTTTGCGGCGAATCCTCTCCTCCGGTCGGCAGCCGCCGCTTCGCCGCTCGGGTTGCGCTCGCCGTCTTCGTCCTTGCTGCGCCGCCATGGCCTCCTACAGCAAGTTCCTCACCGCGCGCTACTCCACCGTGGCCGGCACCGCCGCTGCCGCCTGCGCCCTGATTTGCCTGATCAACAAGCGGCGGAAAGCGGCCGCTGCCGCCTTGCACGGGTCAGTAATTGGGGAGGGGGGGTTCGGGAGGGGGCCGGCTGGAGGCCGGTTAGGATCGGGGCTGCGATTGCGATGTTGGGCGACAGGCTGGCTTCTCCAAGGTGGCCCGAAGCTGGAAGGTCATTCGAGTTGGGTGAGGTTGGGCTGGGATGAACGATCTTCACCTTTCCTCCAGTTACCTAAGGGCCGGTCCCAGTTCGGAAGGTGGAATCTGAAAGGGATTTCGTAATTGACAAGAGGTCAACAAAAAGCGGCGCCGTTGAGCTGCTTGATCCCTAGGGAACAGGTGGATGTTCAGCAGGTGTGGGTTTTTTTTTTCAACGGGGGAAGGCAGGTTATTTGTCTGATCTTGGAAATCTTCCTCTTCCTTCAACCCAACTCTTCCCTTCCAAACTCGTCTGCAAAGCTTGGTGATCAACCTCTGTGATCAGTTCTAGTTAGCTTGGCCAATGAGGAGAGAGGACGAGAGAGAGCGTCTTCTCCTATTATTTCTTTCTGATATTTGGAATCCAGTTAATTGGAAAACATAAACAGTGGATGCAGTGTTTAGGTATGACTTCACTAATCTTGGAGGTACGTTCCAAGATTTGTATGGGTTTGTTTTCAGTAATCAAGTGGCCACGTTTTAAGATAAATCAAAGCTATGATATACATCTTGGAATTATAGTGATTTGTTTGCTAAGTGATGCTGGTGTTTGCTCTGGCTGTTGATTCCAGAATTCTCCTTTGTTAGGAGAAAGAAATTGTATTACTTTAAAAATGTATATTATGTTAATGTTACAATCATAATACTGTAGTTATCCTTCACAATATACTCAATGGCTCTTATACAAAGGATCTAATTTACACAAACTGCATGGGGTCACTGCAGGTTATCCTATATGAAACATGATGTATGTATGAACCAAGGGAGAAAAAAAATTATGTAAAAGTTGAGTCTTCTGAAGGGTAGTTAACAAAGATCATTATTGTTCAGCTTATAAGATTCCCTGTTGAAACACTGCCATGTGGGTAAACCTATTATTGCTGGTATGCAGAGTACTGTGCAAGTCTTAGGCCATCATTAGATTTGATGTGGCAATTATATAATGACCATAAATAATTATATATCTCAGTCTCCTTATTAGGACACAACCAGAAAATACAGGGAATTTGTATGCAGCATTCAAAAATAGGAAAAAGCAGAAAAAAAAGCTCCTGTAGGCTAAAGGGGCAAGTATTTAGTGCAGGGGTCTTCAAACTTGGCCCTTTTATGACTTGTGGACTTCAACTCCCAGAATTCCTCAGCCAGGCATGCTGGCTGAGGAATTCTGGGAGTTGAAGTCCACAAGTCATAAAAGGGCCAAGTTTGAAGACCCCTGATTTAGTGTGACTTCCCCTTACACTTGAGCAACAGCAGACACCTGGCTCCTGTAAACCTAAATGGAATGGAACCCTAACTACTGCCAAGTAGGTCACATGCATGTGTCCTACTATTTCCTGTCAAAATGCCTGCTGTGCGAAAAGGTTTATTATGCCAGGTTTGTGCAAGACCTTCTTGAGCATTACATACAATACAGACACATGTTGTATGAGTGTAATTCATTGGAACCTAGCTAATAAAGCCAATGTTCAATCATATAATTCCTCCAAACACCAAAAATCACAGAATTTGACAGACATAAAATCATTCTTTTGCCTCAGCGAGCCCACTCTCAAAGGGAAATGAACAAACAAGCTGGATATTCAAGATCTGGTATTATTCAGCACCAGAAATAATTATGGACAGCCATTAAAACTTTGCTACAGCAACAAATCTGATGATGGGCTAAGATCTCAGCGGCTGCCACAAAGAAGAGGGAGTCAAGCTATTTTCCAAAGCGCCTGAAGGCAGGACAAGAAGCAACGGGTGGAAACTAACCAAAGAGAGAAGCAACCTAGAACTAAGGAGAAACTTCCTGACAGTTAGAACAATTAACCAGTGGAAAAACCTGCCTCCAGAAGCGGTGAACGCGCCAACACTGGAAGTTTTTAAGAAGAAACTGGACAGCCATTTGTCCGAAATGGTATAGGGTTTCCTGCCTGAGCAGGGGGTTGGACTAGATGACCTCCAAGGTCTCTTCCAACTTTATCATCATCATCATCATCACCATCATCATCATCATCATTATTATTATTCATACTACTGTGTATCTTGCAAGTTTATAGCTGTGATGACTCAGACTACAGTTTAGGTAGTAAAAATTATTTTTTAAAAAAACTTAGTAAACTTGACAGAAACACTTTCAAAGATTTATAGGCTGATACTGCCCAGCATTAAAATAATTATACAACAATTAGTTTAATTGTTTGTCTTTATACTAGCAAATTGAATTTTTATATGAGTTGAACACATACATACACAAAAAACCATTATATGCTGCCAGTACTAAGGAAAGCAGTTTATCCAATTGACAAATTCAATAGCTACCATATTTTCAATGTGTCCTTAGACCTTGATCATGATTTTATTTTCCTGAAATTCTATTTAATTGTTAAATGATGTATCATGCTCCTTTGATTTGGCAACAAATTTTGTGTATTTTATAAATTACCTGACAAGCAGATCATACCTATATACATACTAATGCATTTTTCCTTTTTTTAGTTTTGCCTTTTGCCTATTTTAGTTATTTATTTAGAATATTTATAGAGCTGTCCATTTTAAACCCAAACTCTGGGTGTCTTACAACTGAAAAAATAAAGCAATATATGCAACAACAAAAACAAAATAAACAATTAAAAAAAAACCAGGCGCAACAAGGACACTTTCTTGATGCAACTTCTAACATTATCTTCCCACTCTAACCTCACCCTATCCCAACACAAGAGGGAAATGCCAGATTTCACCACCTTCCTGGGGGTTAAAAGGATGGGGGGCTGTCAGATCTCTGTTTCATAAGAGATCCGTGCTGGCAGTGGAGAAGGCACACTTCCTAGGACCTATAAGATGGCAGTGTTTAAGGGACTGGGACTGTGCCCACGCTATCTGCTTTGGTGGAATGAGCAGATACTGTCAGAGAGAGGCAGTACCGTAGATGACCAGGCCACGTAGGATTTTAAAGGTGATAATCAGCAACTTAATTGGACCCAGAAAGAAACTGGGAGGCAATATAGTTCATGGATCAATCAATATGGATCAATCTACAGGCGCTCAGCCCTGTGCATACAGCTGCCCTTTGGATCAGATAGTGCCATGTAGGATTCATTGCAGTAATCCAAAGGGAAGTGACCAAGGTGGGAGTAATCATGAAGAAGTTCAGGAAAGGGCATAACTGGTGCACAAGAACAGCTTTGTGCAAAATTCCCCTAGCTACATTTGCCACATTAATTTTATAGACATAATATGATATCCAGTGATTCTCCAGTCACATAGTAAACTCCACTTCTCTTTTTTTAAATACTGTCTCTTCAGCATCTCAAATCTTCTCTGGTGAATTTTATTAGAATGAATATTCAAAAAAATATAATTGATGGAAATCCCTATTAAATTAAATGACCTTTGGGTTCCCAGTTAAGATCCAGGCAATTCATGTTAAATGATTTAGTTAGTTTATTTAGTTAGTTAATTTTAATTAAAATTACATTTGTGAAATTATTAGTTTTCTGCATAGAGAAATAAATAAATGAAATTTGCTATCCATGAATAGATTTGTGAATACATATGTTTGGAAACGTTTTGACATAAATGTTTTAATTTGCTAAACAATATATTTTTATCCAAATAGGAATTGCACAGTGCAGCATAGTTCAAACATTAGCTTTGATATTAACATATTATCCCAAGTACTATAGAAGGTTTTATACTCACACAATATAAAATAGCATTTGGCAACCACAATTACTTAATTTTGTAGGTGAGAGGATTATGTCGCAAGGACATAACCTTTGTTCTACTGATCTGAATGATAGTTGATTATTCAACTAAAGAAATAGTTGTGTCATAGTATATCCTTTACAAAGGTAGTAGGATGCTAAATGAAAATTAAGGAAAAACTATCTACAGGATAATAGTGTTTAGAATAGGAGTAAAGAAACTTCATTTTTTCAGATCTTAACTGAATTAAGTTCCTGTTAACAAGTTCCAGAAGATCATAATTCTCTCATTACAGATTTAGAGAGCACCTGGTTGAATTCTTCAGTGCTAATTTTTGAAGGATTCTTATATACATTGCCACCAAGGAAAGATATATTAACTATACCTGTGATAAAATTCAGTCAAAGGGAAATAATATTCCGTTGCAAGGAAATTGATTGAAGCCAAACATAAATGTTCCCTTAAGTCAAGATTATATCCATATCTACAGCAGTATCATCCAGAATCTGGAATCATTCCTGTTTTATTCTTTTGATAGTTTCTCCCAAGTGAATATCATGGGACATGACTAATGAAGAACACATAGAACTCTGCTGGTTTGCTACAGTAGCTTTGCTACTGTTGTATAAAAGCATGAGGATGAATTTTGCAGTAAAATAGTGAAAATAAGAAAGATAATTTATTTACGTTAATAGAAATGAAGCAACATTTAGTCTGACTATTGTAACATAGAACACGTCCTTCACAGCAAGTCAGTATGTTACTTTTGATTCTTTGGAATTTTGATTCCTACCGATAATTGACAGAAAATAATTGTGGAAAACCAAACACATTATACAGTATTTTCATTAATGTACAAATGAGAGTTACAAAAAAAAGGCAAAAGCCAGAAATGAATGTGGTCGGTATAGATATATTTGCAAAATGTCATTTTTGTCAAGTCTAGGATTATGAGCCGTTGTCAGACTTCCTTTGCAGCCATGTGGATTGAAAACAGTTAAACGCAGGTGTGTTGGAACTTTAGCAATAGCTATTAGAAAAAAAGTAAAGCTTTAGCACAAGGGTTCCAGTAAGTTCTCCACTTTGAAATAAGGAAACTATATACATAGGGGGCAAAATCGTGGTCCGCTTTCTCATCCTCTTTTCCTTCAAAGAGGAAAAGGAGGCTTGCCTCTTTTGAAGGCATGACTGCATCTGTCGATCCTTTTTGTAATTGTTTGCTAGGCTTCTTATCAGTGTGAGAAATTACTCTCACAGCTTTATCCTTTCAACACAGTGAAAGCAAATGCAGTTCCCCATTGGCAAAGAAGGGATCTGTTCTGATCTTGTGTGATATTTGAGCAGAATCTGGAAAAAGCAGAGTAAGGTAAGGAAGGAGTTTCTTGGGTTTGTCAATTAATCATTGATATTCCGAGACCTAGCTGGGTGGAGAGAAAGAGCGGTGACAGCAGAAAAAGTAGTCTGACAGGATGTTTTAAATCTTAAGCTTCTTATGAAATCAAAACTCTGAAGGGGCTGTGAGAAGATTGTAGCCTTCAGATAGCCATCAGATAGCTTAGAAGTCATTTCTTCATCACAGAGAATAATGAGAACTGATGTGACTTCTTAGCTCTGGTTCTCCTGTCTTCCAGTGCTTTCACTATTTATGGTATCATTTAGGAATATCTTCTTATGCTGTTGCTGTTAGTTGCGAAGTCATGTCTGACCCATCGCGACCCCATGGACAATGTTCCTCCAAGCCTTCCTGTCCTCTACCATCTTCTGGAGTCCATTTAAGCTCACGCCTTCTGCTTCAGTGACTCCATCCAGCCACCTCATTCTCTGTCGTTCCCTTCTTCTATTGCCCTCAATCTTTCCCAGCATTAGACCCTTCTCCAGTGAGTCCTTCCTTCTCATTAGGTGGCCAAAGTACTTGAGTTTCAACTTCAGGATCTGGCCTTCTAAAGAGCAGTCAGGATTGATCTCCTCTAGGACTGACCGGTTTGATCGCCTTGCAGTCCAGGGGACTCACAGGAGTCTTCTCCAGCACCATAGTTCAAAGGCCTCAATTCTTTTGCACTCAGCCTTTCTTATGGTCCAACTTTCACATCCATACATTGCAACTGGGAAAACCATGGCTATCTTCTTATAGAAATTATTTATTCTGACTCATGTCTAGGCAGAAGGTTTTATTATTAAACTCTTGGATGAAATCTTGACTTTCTTAGGATGTGTCCAAGGTCCTGGTATGGATCATACAATTTAGTTTTTAGTTTTTTAAAAAAGTGGCGGGTATAATAGCAATTTTATTAGTGTTAGATTATATTTCCTTGCTATGTCTTTTTTAACGATTGGTTTGAATAACAGTAAAATTGCTTGATACTCATTTGGTAATAATTTACTTGTCCGATTCTAAAATTCATCATTTAGTCAATAAGTAGATTTAAAGGGATGAATTGTGCCAAAGGTAACATAAGCAGGTTAGTAAATACATAGACTCAAGATCTGAACTACAGGTGGTCCTCAACTTAGGACCACAGTTGAGCCCCAAATTTCTGTTGCTGAGACAGTTGTTAAGTGAATTTTGCCCCATTTTACGGTGTTTCTTGCCACAGTTATTAAGTGAATCACTGCAGTTGTTAAGTTAGTAACATGGTTGTTAAGTGAATCTGGCTTCCCCATTGGCTTTGCTTGTCAGAAGGATGCAAAAGGGGGATCATATGACCCGGGACACTGTAGCCGTCATAAATATGAACCAGCTGCCAAGCATCTAAATTTTAATCATGTGACCATGGGGATGCTGCAACGGTCGTAAAGTGTGAAAAATGGTCATAAGTCATTTTTTTTCAGTGATGTTATAACTTCGAACGGTCACTAACTAAACTGTTATAAGTCGAGGACTATCTGTAGTATCTTTCCCACACATACCTGTGCTAACATTTCATGTTCGCATTTAAATGAAAGAAAAGAACAATTGAAATGGCAAACATCATATTATGAGCGTTTGTGAGTGTATTGCATGTAAGACTCTGGTACCCAGCTTCAAAAAAAAGAAGCATTATTTTGGAATTTTACTTTTGGAAAGCACCGTAAAGACCCCATCTTGGAGGAGAACCCTTAAGTAGCTACAGCTGGACTGAAGAACAATAAAGTAAGAATATGTCACTATTATTCTTGGCCAACAGTTGCATATTGCCTTGAAGTAGATTGTCAGAAAGTTGTACTGCAATAGTTGGGGAAGGCTAGGAAGAGAACTAAATTTGATTTCACTTAAACATTAAGTTTACTACAATTAATTTGACTACTCCCTATACACGTAATAGATATGAGAACTTTTGAAGGAGCTCTGGGGGATGGACCAAAGGAGTTTGAGGCCACACGCAGCCAGAGATGCCAGGTCCTGCACTTGTGTGATGGAGGAATTCCTAAAAGACACATTGTTGATTACATCACAAGGAAAACAAAGATCAAAAGTTAATAAAATGTAGCATTTAACGTACAGGTAGTTCTTACAGCCACAATTGAGTCCAAAATTTTCATAGAATAGAATAGAATAGAATAGAATAGAATAGAATAGAATAGAATAGAATAGGCCTTTATTGTCACTTTGAATGTACCCTAATTGGCATACATTAAAATGAAATTTCGTTGCATTCAGCTCTCAAAGGGTCACCACCCTTTGTTAAGCAAGACAGTTGTTAAGTGAGTTGTGTTCCATTTTGTGACCCTTTTGCCATGGTTGTTAAACGAATCATTGAAGTTGTTAAGGCAATCATGTGGTTGTTAAGTGAATCTGGATTTTCCCTTTGACTTTGCTTGTCAAAAGCTCCCTAAGAAAGTTGCAGATGACAATCCTAGGACCTGGGATGCTGCAACCATCGTAAATCCATGCTGGTTGCCAAGCACCCAAAGTTTGATCACATGGCTGTAGGGACGCTGCAAAGGTCATAAGTGTGAAAACTGGTCATAAATCACTGTTTTCAATGTCATCGTAGCTTTGAACAATCATTAAATGAATGATTGTAAGATTGTATTGGATTTCAGCTTGGTGTTTGCTGAATGATGTTAAAGTGATGAGGCATGTTAAAGTGATGAAGGTTTAATTAATTGATATTTTTATCTACAATTTTGCTTTGCATTTAGGTAATGGATTTATTTTAATTCTGTCTGTCCTTTCAAACAGATATTGGATGTGAACTAATCAAATATGGGAGTAGAAAAATTAATCATATTTGAGCAGAGCTCAACATGTGGAAGTCAGGAAATCAGCTAATCTGATATTGCACAGTTTTGGAAACACATCAAGAAACTTCTTATACTAAATACAAAACTGTCTTTATAGATATAACCTATGTAGAATGGTGAAAAATCAAAATAACAAAGCATTCATTCTAGTTGGTTTGTTCCCGTTGCTAATAATTTCTTAACTTCATTTTGGTTGTATTTGAAATATACAAGAAACATAATTCCTGATTAGCCATCATTTTGTTATTCTACGGTATTTCTGATAGCCCACTAGCTTTATAGAGGTTCCTTGTGTTATATGTGTGCACCTTTTGTTTTCTTTAAATGTAACTGTATCATCTTCTTCTGATGTCTTCTTTTTTAAAAATTAGTTTTATTCATTTATAACATAAAATGTGAAAATGCAAAAGCAAATAGTAAGGGACAACAATAGAAAAAGGGAAAACAAAAAAGGTGTGAAAAAAGGGAGGGGAAGAAACAAAAGGCATTGACTTCCGACTCTCTCTGTTGCAGGAAAATCAGACATTAAAATCAAATCTCAACTTTTCACATTTCTATAATAGTATGCACTAGCCATTTCTGTATCGGCATATCAGTCTAATCGGTAAAACCCAAAACCATGATATCATTTTTTTCCACCTCAGGCACAAAGTCCAGAAGTGGTTTCCAAGTAGAAACAAAAGTACTTATGTTCTTTTCTTTTATCAGCATAGTCAATTTTGGCCATCTCTGCTAATTCCATCAGCTTTTGTAACCGTTACGTCTATGGTAGGAATCGAGACATCCTTCCAGTTTTGTTATGTAATTTGAAACTATGTAATTCTGTTTTTATTTTTCTCAAATAACAATGGGAAATATCTTTAGAGTTATGATTTCTGGCAGAGATGCTTCATCATTTAAATTATACAGGAACAGTAATCATATTGAAGATTATAAAATCAGGAGAAACTAAAACAAAATTAGCTAATATTAATTTAACTCTAAAAATGTCCAATGGCTAGTGTGTGTGTGTGTGTGTGTGTGTGTGTGTTGGTTTTATTTGGTAAAGAAACAACTTCAATAATGTGTTCTGTTAATTTTGTAAAGAACTTTGTAAGAAACAATAAAAGTAAAATAAATGTATTATTTACAGAAAGAAAAATGGAAAAAATTTATCCAGCAATGAGGTAAGTTTTACTTATAGTTACCCTATCAAATCTAGATCAGATGATTGCTGAAATTCCATGAAATTATGTTGTGTGTAGAAATATGCTAAATACATTAAAGAAGAGGTTAGAAGAGTGTTTTAGCTATATTTTCTCTTATATAGTGGGAAAATATAATATCTATTTAAGTGATGTATATTATATAATTCTATATATGGAATTTCACTGACTGCAGTAATAAATAAATAAAATAAAAGATTATGACATAGTAGCACTAAGTCATTATATGTAGCTTCATTTAGAAACTGAAATAATTATAATACATTTATTTTTATTTTTATAATATAGATAAACTTCCACAAAAATCAAATTTTACAGTGGCTGCACTGTAAATCACACTTCTTTTAATATTGGCTAATACAGAAATAAAATACCTATTCATAGTCCTTTCAGGGAATTTATTAAAAATGGAGTAATAAATACTAGATTTGCTGTGTGGCAGAAGTAGTACATTATATGATTTAATAATTCTACAGCTTTGATCTACTAGAATGAATTTGAAAAAAAAAAGTTTATATCCACTAATCTTAGCAAAAGGAAGATGATAACCAGGCGGTTTATATTGGCCAATGTAAAATGTTTTAAACAATGCAGCTTTTCTTCAAGATGGCATCTGTTTTGCAATATTTGCAATATTTACATCATAGTGAACTCAATTGTATTGCTTATGTGTAGGCTGCTTTAATAAGTACGTTTCTTAAAGTGTTTTATAATAGTTTTCCTTTTGTGACCAAAATATATCAAAGTTAAAATATTTTCTTTAAATCTACGCTATGTACATTTCAGTTCTTAAGAACTGGTCATACATGTTTGGATGAATGAGAAGTAGATACTTAATGGGGATATGGAAAACATTTGAAAGAAGTGCTTTTCAAAAGAGTTGAGTGCAGATAAACCTCTTTTTGAAGGATTAAAGCAGCTGCATTTTCTGCAAAGCTTGTGTGACAACTTAGAGGGCTGTGTTTATTTATCTGGGCCTGAATCTGATGGCTGTGCAGACAGACAAGGGACAACCTTTGAAACAGCCACACGAGCCTGACAAAAGAGGCGACTGCTTTAACGCTTCAAGGAGAGAGACTTCATTCACACTTCGCGAAACGCCTCTTTAAAACACTCTATTTACCTATTTATTCTATACCAGTGTAAAATCTCCTGCCAAATTGTAAGCTATTTCACATGTACTGCTAAAATACATAAGGTCATGTTTTTATTACTGAATATAATCCAGGCGAAAGAGAGCTGTTTTGTCTTTTGGATTTTCACTTGGAAATAACAGTAAAATTGCCTGCAATAATCCAATTTGGCGTGGGAAGTGGAAGGGCAGGCATGTACTAACTTCATCTCCCAGTTCAGTCTTTTTGGTCTATTCTTGCTGGCTGGATTTACAACCTACCCATTTGATTCATTGAAGAATAAGCATTGATAAAATAAAGATACATCACGAATATAATGAAGAAAATGGCAAGCCCTGTTTCTTTTGCAAAGCAAAAGCATAAATATTCTTTATTTGACATCTAGGATTCGGAGAGTAATTCACATTAAATTGTTTAGCTTTGTTGAAATAATTAAGATTACACTTGTTTTGATGAGACCGTTTCCTCCTGTAATCTTTTAATATGCAGAAAGAAGTCAAAAAAGAACGAGCTGTAGTAGATAGAGTATTTCTTGCAAGAATTTGTCAAATTCTGAAAATTATGGTCCCCAGGACATTTTGTAAAGAGGTAAGTTGCAAATAAAGAATACCCAGTGTAATATTTTTGTTATGAAATCCTACTAGCTTGTTATCTTTCAGAATGCCAATTCAACATGAAGGCTGTTCATTTCAGTCATTTGAAAACTACAAATTTAGTAATTTGCAATTGCCGTTTATGTCAAACTGACTCCTGAATATTTTTATGGTTGGCCGTGTTAAACCTATACTTACTAATGTAGTATTTGGTGGATGGTTGTTCTTATTAACTTGACTTAGTTAAACATGGAAAACCGTATGCTGTAATTTGATTGCTGTAGATCAGTGGTGGCGAACCTATGGCACGGGTGCCAGAGGCGGCACTCGGAGCCCTCTCTGTGGGCACATGTGCTGTCATCCCAGCCCCGCCTCCCCCCACAGCCCCCTCCTCACCAGCAGCCCCCCTGGAGGAGAGTCGTCCTCAGGCACAGCCCGCACAGAGCAGTGCAGCCAAGGACATAGCCAGGCAGCAGGGACAAGACTCCATCCTCATGCCCCATAGCGTGCAGATGCTGCTGCGGGGTGTGAGCGGAAGGCGTGGCTGACATGGCGCTGCAGAGCTGCCTGGGCGATCTGCAGCGGGCCATGGAGGCAGTGCGTGGCCCTGCGGGCGGGGCAAGGGGTGGGCAGGAGTGGAGCAGGCAGGGCGGGAGGCGGAGCAGGGACGGGGGGCGGATTTTGGGCACTCGGTCTCTAAAAGGTTCGCCATCACTGCTGTAGATGTTCTTAAATGAATCCAAAGCAGCAAGTCTGTTAAAGATACAAATTGGGTCTTAAAGCTGGACTCTTTTTCCTGTTTTTTACAAACACAAAGTGTTTTACAAACACAAAGTGTTCAAAGTGATAGTAGTCTTGCATGTTTTGTTTGTTTGTATGCTACTGTATGTTAATATGCTGCATTAAATTTCTGCAAGTCAGCCATCTGAAAGACATGGTTAAAGTATACTGTAACAATCATATTAGGACTAGAAGTCAGCTTGCTCTGAAAAAAATTGCGCGCGCAAATAAACTTTGTACACACACACATACACAAAGTGTGCAATTTCTTCAAAGGCCCAGTTTGTTTTTTCTACCTTGATTATTCAGATATGAACTGAAAACTAACTAACCTAAACTGAAGATAATACAGTATTAAACTTGACTGTACTGGTAGTAACAGGAGTTTTCTAATATATAATAGTTACAAGAATTTTGGACTCTTGCTTTGCGTTTATACTGAAAAGAAATGAAACAAGATAAGAATTTCTTAGAAATGGAGAAAGAAATTATTATTATTATTAAGAGTACATATAAAAAGAGGCTGAGTGTGACTATAGTCCTGATTTCTTTTTTAAAATAACTTCATTAGACTTTTCAAATAAAAAGATAAAAACTAACAAAAACTAATAATTAAGTTAGAGAAAAAAGTAAAGAATGAAAAAAGGTAAAAGTACAGAAAGATAAAGAAACCACTTCTGAATTTCTTTTACCATAGATATAAGTATAAATTTTTCCCATTGTCTACTATTTTTATAACATCAAACCCATATCTCATAATTTCATTTTTTCTGTTTCTGAAAAAAGTCCAGAAAGGGCTTCTACTCAGCATTAAAATTAATCAATGTCTTCTCCCTAACCAAAGCTGTCAGTTTCATCAACTAAGCCAACTCTTATCAACTTCACCATCTATTTTACCATTGTAGGTACAGTAATGTCAAATATTTCCATTGTTGTCCATATAAAAATCTCACTGCTGTTATCATATATTGAAACAAAATTTTACGAGTTTCTCCAACTGTTTGTCCATCAGACCCAAAAGGAATATCTCTGGTTTCAATTGTATATTAATCTTTAAATTTTTCTAAATTAATATGTATACTTGAATCCATTTTTTTTAGTTTGTTTACATGTTCATCAAGCATAATAAAAAAGCCCTCTCTTGTTGTACATATTTCCAAAATGTATTTGAGGTATCTTTAAACATTTTAGAGAATCTTTCCAGTGACAAATATCAATAGGACATCACTTTGTAATCTTTAAGGATTATAACACAATGTGAATTTCAATCGTTCCATCTACGTATTCTCCCATTATTCCATTTGTATATTAAAGTTTCTAGCTCATTTTATTATACTTACATCATGTTTTTCATTTGTTTATCTTCTGTTTCAAATTTCACTAAAAGTTTATACATTTTAGCAATAACATATTCATTATTTAAATCATAATTCTATTTCAGTCTTACCATGTTAAAAGCCAAAAGTCCATTTATCTACACTGAATCTTGCTTTTAATTATACATAGGAAAACGTTCAATTGTCTTTTGTTTTCAATAACCTTTGTCTGTCAGTGTAATCCACTCTTTGATCCAAACTAAATAACACGCTGTAAAATGCAATTTCAAATCAGGTAAACCTAAGCTGTCTTTCTTAAGTAATACCATGTACTTGATTTGTGTAATTACTTACCTGCCACATAAATTTAGATATGTGTTTGTTTAAATGGTACATACATCAGCTATCAATACAGGTATTGTATGAAACAAAAATAACATTCTAGGTAAAACATCAATCTTGATCACATAAATTCTTCCTAATAATGACAGTTGTAGTTGTTCTCTTTTTAACATATCTTTTTTAACTTCATTCCATATCTTAACATAATTATTTTGAAACAACATACAATTCATATTTATCGAATTAACCACCCAGATAGTTTACCTTTTTCTCAATTTTGAAACTTATATTGTTCATCAGTTCTGTATTATTTTGTATTTTCATATTTTTCTTAACACATTTGTCTTCTATTAATTAAACTTAAAGCCAACTAATTCATCAAATTCTTTTAATTTTCTCATTAGATTCAACCCTCTTTAAAGGATCTTCCAACACCAAATCATCTGCAAAAGTTTCTTTTCTTTTTTTTTTCATTTTTATACCCATTATCCTCTTATCTTTGCCTTATAAATCCTTATCTTTGCCTTATAAAATAAATCCCTACATCTCTACTACACAGGTAGTCCTCAATTTAGTGACCATTCTAAGTTACAACAGAACTGAAAAAAGGGACTTATGACCAGTTCTTGCACTTATGACTTTGCAGGATCCCTGCACTCATGTAATCACAATCCAGGCACTTAAAAACTCAGTCACACTTAGGACAGTTGCAGTATCCGATTGTCATGTCATTTCCATTTGCAATCTTCCTAGCTGGCTTCCGAGAAGCAAAGTCAATGGGGGAGTTGCACGTGATTCGCTTAACGACTATGGTAAAAAGTTGTAAAATCAGATTCAGTCTCATCATGTCTCACTTAATAACCACCCTGCTTAACGGTGATTTTTTTTTTCTTCCGGTCCTTATTTTGGTTGTAATTCAAGGAGTGTGTGTACTTCATATTTGGAGCAGATTAGCTTTATTTTAAAGTTTAATTTGTACTGATTCAATTATGGTTGGAAAAGATCTGTATGCTTTCTGTGCAAAGCTCCCAAAATTAATCCAGTTCTAAATATGGTTTCTATCTTTCTTATAATAGACAGGTTATTTGATACTTATTGCCATTATGTTGGTACTTCGCACATATTGTGACATCTGGATGATTCATAATGGAACAGTTATCGAGAGGTAAGGATCATTTATATATTCCAAACCAATTTCCTACCATTATTCTTCTATTTTTTATCAGAAGCTAATACTGCTATTTTTAGAAACACATTTTGCATACAAATCAATGTTATTTGACTTACTGCAAATGAGTAAACATAAAGGCTTAATCCAATACAATACAAAATATTTCTTTCTAAGAGAACATGCCATGTTAACCCATAGGCTCTCTTCTACCCTATTAATCTCTAGAAGCTGCCTAGAGAAGAATCTTCCACTTTTAAATTAACCAGTTTGGCTCATAGAAAAGCAAAAACCATAGTTTAAGGGTTAGCCTTGCTCAACTGGTGCCCTCTAGAGGTGCCTAAATCATAGTTTAAACAACTAACTTCAACTGGTATCACCAGATATGTTGGGATTTCTCTCTCAGAATTCCCTAGTGGCATGAAATTTCAACATATTTGAGTGTGTCAGTGAACCGCATATACGTACTAGTTTATTTTATAGAAGGTAATACATGATTCTTTATTCCTGTGTTGCATACAGTATAATACAATGCAGTATTGTGGGCACAAATTATTTAAACGGTGTTTTAAAAATAATGAATACTCTTGGATATCAAGAGTTTTGCTCTAAGCATCAAGAATCAATTTTAAACAAAGCTTACAGAGAGAAAATTTATTTTAAGCTTTCCATTCATGCAGTAATCCTGTATTCTATGCAACTTAACAGATAGCTATTCTTTTTACCTTTCATATTTTGACGTCTATTGAGGAACGTTGTTAATTATATTTCTGAAGTAGTAATTATCCATTACTTCTGTTCAATAAAGGTATATATGTCAAAGGTATATATGTCGAAGCAAGAACATCCAATGTTAGCAATATAATGATTACTCTGCCACGTCAGAAATCAAAATGTTAAATTCTGTACATTTTTTTTTCTTTCAGTGCAATCGTAAGCAGGGATCTGTCGCTATTCAAGAGTTTCTTTCTTAAATTTGTAGTTTCCATTCCACTGGTAAAGAGACATAAATATTAGCATGCATCTACAATGTTTATGCTCATAACTGATGCATAAATGAAACAATTGCTTTTTTTCCCCAGTGGGTTACGAGTTAGGAGAGATTTAGCTTGAATAATATCAGCTAAATTGTATACTTCATAGTCTTTCTAAAGCTTTATTAATTGCTTCAAAATTTGTATTCTTACAAATTGTACAGTATGGTGCTGGTGACTTTCACTGTTGGTTTCTGCTACTCCAAAGACAACCACTTAGTAAGCTAAAGTAAACAGTCTCAATTGCCAACACTACCAACATGAATCTTGTTCTAGATTGGTCTTAATCTAATTTCCAGGCCATATATTAGGTGTGCAATTCCCAGCTTTGGCCATGCTGGCTGAGAATTCTGGAATTTGAGGATGAGCACACTAAGAAACATCACTGATCTTTGGATGATCATAGTCTAATTCCTTCCTGCTATGTTTCTAAACCATTAGTATTATTTTTTTCTATTGGATTCTCCACCTTCCTGTATATAATTTTTTATTCCTTGTCCTACTCTTGTTTTTTCTCTATATATATTTCTATATTGGCTTTTATTAAATTCAAATCCCTAACATGCCCCATGTCCTGATGCCAGCAGAAATGGAGAAAATACATATCTTAGTGACATCAGGATAAAAGTGTAGGTTAACTACGCATTGTGGAGGCATGGAACTTAACAATAGGCTTGTTGGGTGATGGCTTTCTTTGCAAAGTGTGGTGTCTTCATGGAGATGGGCAAAGGTATGTGGAAGTTTAAAACCCACCATCACCTGTATAATTACTCCCATTAGTGCAAGGGTAGAACAGGAGGTGATGGCTTTCACTGATTCAGCTGTCGCTTCGTTCACAGATGTGGGAGCACATCGGAATGTTGATAGGGTGTAAACAGAGTCTTGCTGCTTCTTTTGTTGACCTTTTCTTTTGTTCGTTTTCCTACCGCTTTCCACTTGTCCTTGTGGAAACATCGTGGGTCTTGCTTCTGCCACTAATCTTGTGCATGTGGTGGTTTGCAGTGCTATCATTGGCCGCAGTAGAAAAGATTTCAAGAGGTACTTGTTCAACTTCATCGCTACCATGCCTGCTGTAAGTGGTGCTTTTTTGTTGTTGACCTCTTTGGGGTAAAATGAATAGGTATTCAGTCAGAACTTTTTATTTGGCCCCTTTGTACTCCCGTGAAATTTATTACCTTGAAGAAGTTTATGGGTTTGTAGCATTTCATTTTTCCCCCACTTTAATTGTGTGCCCACTAAATTGCGGTGACTTGCAGAAGTTAGGACTACAACATTATCAAATGAAGGTAGTATGGCCAATGGCGACAATATTGTGGAAACTGTCATCCAAACTTTTTGCAGTGCTCCAAATTGACTACCCTTGATCTTAATTTGAAAGATGTATTTAATGTCCCTCCAACTATAATGAAATGGGAGGAATAAAATATTCTTTCGTAGATTTTCACAGGTACAGGTATGCAGGTCTTGGCGTATTCGGGTCTCCACAAACACAATATCAAGACAGCCTTTGGCACCGACCAAAAAATAGTCAACATCTTAAGAAGCCCCAAAGACAGGATCCAGCTAGAAAACCAAGGAGTCTATGAAATACCATGCAAAATCTGTCCAGCCACATACATTGGACAAACTAATAGGAGAATAAATGCCCGCATCGCAGAACACAAGAACGCAGTCAAAAAAGAAGAAAAAACTTCCTCCCTCTCCCAGCACCTTAAAGCTACAGGACATGAAATTGATTTTGAAGGAACCAAACTAATCTCCAAAACTGAACACCACAACAAGAGAATAATTATGGAAGCCATCGAAATAGAAAAACATCCCCCCAACATGAATAAACGTGATGATACCTCCCGCCTACCAGACATCTGGAAACTAGCCCTAATCAACATCGGACCTGGTT
>NW_015386309.1:223157-294102 GCF_001527695.2 Protobothrops mucrosquamatus
CTCCTCAGGGTGCCGTCAGCCAGACAGTGCCGGCTGGCGACCCCCAGGGGGAGGGCCTTCTCGGTTGGAGCCCCCACCCTATGGAACGAACTACCCCCAGAGATCCGGGTGATTCCGGATCTCCCCTCCTTCCGCCGCGCCCTCAAGACATGGCTATTTAAGCTAGCAGGTCTGGCCTAAGGGTTATTTTAAATTTGGTCTTAAAATAATTTTAAAAAGAAAAGGCCAATCAATTTAATATTCTATTTTAATTACATTTTAAATTTAGTATTTTGTATTATGTACCTGTTTTAGATGGCTGTAAGCCGCCCTGAGTCCGCTGGGAGAAGGGCGGGGTATAAATTTAATAAATAAATAAATAAATAAACAAACAAACAAACAAACAAACAAACAAACAAACAAACGAGTCCTAGCCACGAAAACTGACACCGGACCCAGAACAACACAGTACGCCACCACCATTCACCCTCACCAGACCCAAACCCAAGCCCAAACCCATCCCTCAGACGAAATGCAACCACCATCCAGAAGCCAAACCATGACGACATCACCAGCTGCTGCACCTCCCTCCGACCCCCACACAAAGCAAACAGACACACGCCATGAACACAGAGCTAGACCGCAAACACGGAGCCAAACCAAAGCCCGGTATGCTACATCACAGCCCTCTGCTCTGGACATCACATCACAGAACTCAGGAGGTTACAACGCTAAAGCTCAGGATGTTACAACACAGCCAACCACCCACGATGTTGCAACACAAAACTCAGGATATCACTACACTAGATTTCAGGATGTAATCACACAACCCATTACCCAGGTCGTTATAACACAAAAGACTAATGGGCACACAGCCAGTACCTCAACTACTCAGGATGTTACGAAACAGCCAAACAATCTGCAAACAATAACTCCTACACAGCCAACCAACCCACCTACAGCAACTAAACCAGCACTCCACACACCCCCACCAATATTTATAGAGAGACGGCAGCTCCGATCACACTTTGCTTGCACAAGCAAGAAGCCGAAGACCCCAGCCTGAAGATGACGAGTGGAACCTCGTCGAAACGTCGCCAAGATACTCTCAATCTTACACGGGAAAAGACCCGAATACGCCAAGACCTGCATACCTGTACCCGTGAAAATCTACGAAAACATATATATATATATGGGCAGATATGAACACAGATGGATTTGATTTGTGATAGGACAGAATGTGCTAGGTAGGAAATTAAGCTTGGCAATATAAATAATTGCCTGACAATTATTTATAATAATAGTAATTGTCACAATCAAATTCAAAAGTATCTGAGTTCAAGACTGCTACTTGACCAATTCTTTTCCTTTCTGGTAAAGGAATATGACATGAGAAAAATGATTCCCCAATCCAAGTTCCTCCTTTTCTATATAGCAATTTTATTAAAAATTGTACTGTAATTACAACAATAAAAATTAATACAAACTAAAAAAAAGAAGGGCAGAAAAGATATTAAAAAATGAAAAAATAAGAATATAGTAAAGAAAAGGAAAAGAAAAAAACTTTCCCCTTCGTCATGATCCTTTATCATATAACAAATGTAAACAATTTTAGTGCGATCCCGTAAAATATGCAGCCAAATAAAACAGCCACAGTAAATATCATTCAAATAAAACTTGTAAACATTAAAAATATCATTATGGTTCGTCACGCTTTCAGCCAGATGCTCAGACTGGATTTGGCATTTTTGTCTGCCTAATCGAATCCTTCTCAAGAACCTGGGATAGGCAGATAATAGAGAAAATAATAACACAACCAAAATCAGTGGTGGGATTCAAACATGTGAACAACCAGGGTTCTCTGTGTGGATGCCACTTCCAGAAATCCGTTCTGGGCCTGAGCAACAAAAAATTAGCTACCGAAGTGGTGCAAATTGGCTGAATCCCACCATTGACCAAAATGTAAGATAAAAATGGAACACAACAGTTAAATGGAATTGAAGCAGTTTTACCAGTCTCTATACATTCTGGGAAAGAGTTTAGCATGTGAAGAGGGATAGTGTCTATCTTAATTCCAAGGGAAAACCATTTCACAAGGCCAGAGAAGTAGGACCCCGTGACCTCCATTCCCCTTACTTATAAAAGTGGGGTATATGCAGAAGCTTCTTCCAGGGAGAACATAACAAATGGGCCAGTTCAGGTCGGCAAAAGCCTTACTGTTGATAGTTGAGACCTGTGTAGCAAGATATTAGCACATTACAGCTTCTTTTGTATGTGTGTAGAAAAACCAGCAGAACAAGTACTAACATAGAAGGGGGAGGGAATGAAAATCTTTCAAAATCAAAGAATGAATTAGAAGATCTTGTTTCCTGCATATGTAGGAGAAAATCCCCTCCTACGGCTGCTGCTTTCTATTTCTTTTGTGGTACCAAAATATGTGGTCCTTACAGATAAAAGATTGTTCACCAACATGCTGTAATTTATATAATCCCCAGTATATTGTGATATTGTGCCATGAAAAGCTGTCACCATCTGGTAAAACAGTTCACAGAGTAGCAAGTACTATTACATTTCAAGCTTCCTCTTGGTGCTTTATATTTCTTCATGAGGATTTTTTTTAAAAAAAAAAAACCAAAACCTGATTACAGCACAATCTTATGCAAGTTTAGATTGCCTTCAATTTACTGGGGCGTATTTCCCAAATAAACATTGATCGGATTGCAGATGAATTCCTTTGTGGGTTATAATCTTAAACTGGATTTTAGTTTGCCATCTGTTGGGATCTAAAATGGTGGTGGTGGGTTTGAAGCACATTAAATTTTGCATTCGCATTGATATGTTCTTATTTATAGATTTCCCTAGTGAATAACTTCTTGAAATACGGACTAAATGAACTTAAATTGTGTTTCCGTGTCCGACTTACCAAGTATCTTTATGAGCAGTACCTGCAGTAAGTGATTTTTTTTGTTTTTAACATTAAATTAGATCAGAGGTTCTCAACCTATGGGTCGCAACCCCATTTGGGGTCGATCAACCATTTCACGGGGGTCGCCAAGCAAGGCTGTCAGCCATTTTTTTCCCCTTTTCCGGCGGGTGCCTTACGTCCCTTGAGCTGGGCCAGCTGGTGGTCGGCCTGCTCCATCTCTGCTGCTTGCCAGCTACGCCTCGGCCGGCGCAGGGGGCGTAACCACGCATGCGTGGCGCTCCCAGGCAGGGAAAGTCCTCGACTTACGACCGGTTGGGTAGTCCTCGACTTACGACCGGTTTAGTCCTTGACTTACGACCGGTTTAGTCCTCGACTTACGACCGGTTGGGGTCGCGGTATTAAAAAGGTTGAGAACCACTGAATTAGATTAAAATTAAATAAACTCTAATCCTTTAAAGTTTAATATAAATTGTAATGTATAATATGATACTGTATATAAGGAGGCTCCGATTCACCCCTTCTTTGCTTGATCCCACCTGCCTGGACACTTTTCGTCCAATTTCCCATTTTCTCTTCTTAGGGAAGGTGGTAGAAAAGATGGTTGTTTGCCAGCTTCAGAGGATCCTGGATGAAACAGATTGCCTGGACCCCTTTCAGTCAGGATTCAGGCCCAGTAATGGGGCAGAAACAGCATTTGTGGATGATCTCTGGCAAGAGTGGGATAGGGGTAGTACAACCATCCTTGGTCTCTCAGCAACCTTCAATACCATCAACCATGGTATCTTTGGGGGGCTGGCTATGGGATCTGGTGCTGGGGAGCAGAGTCTTGTGCTGGTTTGGCTCCTTTATCCAAGACCAGTCCCAGTCATTGTTGACAGGGAGTGAGAGATCCAGCCCTCAGCCTGTGGCAGGCTGCAGGGTTTGTTACTCTCACCTCTCCTTTTTAACATCTACATGAAGCCACCCAGTGAGATCATTCATCACCATGGGTTCAGCTATCGTTGGTACCTTGAGGTATCTACATCTCCACTCCTGGTGAACCGAGTGATGCTGTTTCTGCCTTTTCACGGTGCCTGGAGGCTTTCAAGGCCTGGATGAGGGACAACAGACTTTGAATGAACCCTGACAAGATTAAATGGCTTTGGGAGCGTGACGCTTCAAGATCTGGGTCTTTGACATTTTTAGTTCATGGGGTGGCACTATCCCATACCGACCTGGTTCGCAATTTGGGGGTTCTTCTAAATTCATGACTCCTGCTCAAAGAGCAGATGGTAGTCATGGCTAGGGCAGCCTTTGCACAACTTTGGGTTGTGCGCCAATTGCAGCCTTTCCTGGTTCAGGAGTCCCTGCACTCAGTTATTCAAATCCTGGTCATTTCATATTGGGTCTACAACAGTGCGCTGTACATGGGCCTACTCTTGAAGAACACCACAACTGGTGCAGAGTGTGGCAGAACGGGCAGACTTTAGGGTGGCCCATATCACACTGCTGTGGCTCATATCACACTGCTGTTCTATGAACTACCTTGCCTACCAATTTGCTTCTAGGTGCAATTCAAAGAGTTGGTCATCATCTTTAAAGCCCTGCATAGCATGAGTCCAAGTTACCCGAGGGACTGTCTCATTCCAATGGGACAAGCCTGCCCTATCCACGCTGGCACAGGGACCATATTGCGGATCCTGAAAATCAAGGAATTTCAGCTGGTGGGGTCCAGGAAAAGAGCCTTCTCTGTCATGGCTCCTGCCCTTTGGAACATCTTGCCTTCTAGGGTGGGATTTGTTCCCACCCTCTTGATCTCCATAAGAGTCTGAAGACCTGGCTCTGCCAGTTGGCTTGGTGCCCCAACGAGAGGTGGTTGATGGACCAATAGCAGATTCCACCTCACCCCTGCAGAGCCTGTCCTCTCCCTCCGCATCTTTTTTTTACCGTAATTTTAATTATAATCTATATTTTATTATACACGCACATGAATATATGTATGTATATGTATAGTTTTACTTCTTTTAACCTTGTAAACGGCCTAGAATCGCCTTGCAGCGAGAGGTCCAGCAACAAATTTAATAAATAAATATAAATATAGTTAATCATTCAGTAAAACTGCTGTATTATATTACTGATTTCCTGACATTTTAGGAGCTACACATTCTACAAAATGGGCAATTTGGACAACAGAATAGGCAATCCTGATCAGCTACTTACACAAGATGTTGAAAAATTTTGTAACAGTGTAGTGGACCTATATTCAAACCTCAGCAAGGTAAGTGTGAAGAAAAAAAGTGATTATGTTGTCATCTACATGCTTAAATTTTATTTACATAGGAGCAATTTAAATATTCATTCTCATCATGAAACTGAAAAACTGCTGAATTAAAGATTTGTTCTTGCATTTAAATAACTGTTGAACAGTAGAGAAAGCAAAAATTCCTGAGAAACTGATTTATACGGTAGGATTTTTTTTAAAATACAGATTTTTAGTTTTTAAAATTGAATCAGAATGTTCACAGAACTTTTGAAAGACTAAGTTACAATGAGACATTTTAGCTGTGTTTATTTAAAAGTGTCCTTTTAAATAAAAATTCATATTGCATGCTTTCTCCCACAACGAATATTTACAATTAAATCTTATTTTGCAGCCATTTCTGGATATTGTTCTATACATCTTCAAACTAACAAGTGCAATAGGAGCGCAGGTACAATTTTATTTTTATTTATGCACTTTGAATATGAACTATATGTTCTCCAATACGAGAAATGAATTATTGAGAATTTTCTATAATGTAATATTGAGAAGTCTTTGGAACTTAAAATGACAAGAAATTTAGAAATTGTCAACCATTTTATTATAATCTGTCAAATGTGTGCTATATACTCTATAAACAAATGATAAATATAGTGTGGGATATTCGTTTAACAATGTTTGATGGTGTGGCATGTAGAAAGATAAGATCATTTTGGACTTTTAAGAATTTTATATAAATTTAAATTCTTCTAGAGACCCAGTTTGGTGTAGGACCAGACTAGAAACCTGGAGAATGTAAATTTTAGTCTCACATTAGGCATGAAAGTCAGCTGGGTGATCTTGGCTAGTCATTCTCTTTGAGTTCTAGGAAGTAGATAATGGCAAACTACTTCTGAAATCTTGCCAAGAAAACTGCAGGGACTCAACAGGAATCAACACTGAGTCAAACACATACAGACATGTATGCCTGCATCCTTGCACACATGTTTTGTAATAGAAGCTGATGTGTTCATAAGCCACTATAAAACGTTAAGAGTCATTGTATCATAATCTTTCAGAAAAAGTTTTTATCATAGATCAGCCCTTGATTTCTACAATACTATATCCATATATACTCAGAAGCAAAATTTATTATATTTGGAACCTGCTGTCATTTATAAAAATAATTAAACGTTATTTAATTTCAGAATTGGCAGGTCTTTAAGGTTGATTTCATTTTTCTGCAGTTGGAAGTAACTTCTAACCTCTAGTCAGATGATACTTGTAACCAGCCTCTGCACAGATGGATTGCTAGATGCACCCTTTTTGAAAAAGAAAATATTGTTAATAGATTTATTCTGGAAGTTGTGTCTTATTTTATTTTTTGATATTTCCAGGGCCCTGCTTCCATGATGGCCTACTTGATTTTTTCAGGCTTTTTCCTTACACGCTTAAGAAGACCTATTGGTAAGATGACTATTACAGAACAAAAATATGAAGGCGAGTATAGATACGTCAATTCACGGCTCATTACAAACAGGTATGAGACAGTTTCAAGACAAACTAATGTTCATTAGGCCAAATATGATAGGCTAAATCAAGTCCTTTATGTTGCTATTTATTTAAAAAAAACTTAAAATGTTTCATGTTAAACCTCTCTCTATTGGTTGGTAAAGAATGGAAACATAGTTTTCATCTGAAAACTGAATGACTAAGATATATATGTTTGCTTGATTTGTCGTAATTTGTTTTAGTGTAATTTAATTTGTTGTAGGAAGCACATCCTAAGACAATGGTGGCGAACCTATGCCACGGATGTCACAGGTGGCACGCAGAGCCCTCTCTGTGGGCACGCGCGCTGTCGCCCCAGTCCTAGGCCTTCAGCTGGGTTTTATAAAACCTTTTCGCTTTAGGCCTCCGCCGCCATGTGCAAAAAAAAAAAAAAGGGTTCAATCAATCAGTCAATTTCAACTTCTGACGGGAAAAAAAATCTTGCAAAGTTGGAATTGATTGATTGAACTTTTTAGTCCCATCCAGTCTGCTGTTACCACCGCAGCCACGCCCACCCAATGGGCCATGCCCATCCAATGGGCCACACCCAGCCAATGGGCCACACCCACTGGCACCTGACGATGCATAAGTGGGTTTTGGGTTGCAGTTTGGGCATTCGGTCTCTAAAAGGTTCGCCATCACTGTCCTAAGACAATTGGCTGCTTAACTAAAAAAAACTTCTTAAAATACCCATTTTATTTTTAAAAAAGTGAAGTTAATACAGTGGTGGGATTCAGATATGTGAGCAACCGGTTCTCTTTGTGGATGCCGCTTCCGGAAGTCCATTCTGGGCCTGGGCAACAAAAAATTAGCTATCAGTTCTGTCGAACTAGTGCGAACTTGCTGAATCCCACCACTGAGTTATGAACTTAATGTGAACTTAACGTTAATGGAAACATAATGTGAACTTTACTGCTAAAGCAGTGAAAAGCAGGAATTGACCTGGTAATTCTATTAGGGAATGAAGAGTATGGTTGTAACTAAGAATTTAAGAATGCATGCATTGTGGGTTATTTTGCTTGGTTATTTAAACAAGAATTTTGCTAATTTTGATGTTGCAGCAAACTTTCACTAGTTGCAAAATCATGTTTTAGTCATTCCACGGTCTGGTCCAGACATGTGGGAAATCGAGAGTTATGAAATGCTGAAACAGCTGATGTGATTTTGTGCTGCAGGGCAGGATTAATACATGTGTAATAAGCAGGGAAAGAGATCAGGGAGCATTTAAAATTGTGACTTCCAACCTGTTGTCTGAAATTGCGGGTGCCATTACACTTTATCACCTGTAGACAACCCCACCTCATTCTCCTGCTGCGTAACTTGATCTCGCTTGCAGATGTGCGCTGATTAGACTTTTTTTCCCTCTACAGTGAAGAAATTGCATTTTATAATGGGAATCAAAGAGAAAAACAGACGATTCACAAAGCTTTTCACAAACTGGTAAGTTAGCCTCAAATTGCTTGGTAATGTAAATAAGCCATAACATTTGACACAGTAATGCTAAAGATTATGAAAGGCTTCTATGCTAGAGGGATATCTGCATGAGACAACCACTTAATGAGAATAAAAGCAATAGATGAAAGAAACTATATTTTTTTCTGAAAGCAATGCCTAAGGCAGTGGTGGCGAACCTATGGCACGCGTGCCAGAGGTGGCACTCAGAGCCCTCTCTGTGGGCACACGTGCCATGTCCCGGAGATGGTAACCGTCCCTATTTAACCAGTCGCCTGCTAACTTGCCGAGGTCCCACATGGCCAGATGCATCCCAGCATCCATGCACTCACTGGTCTCTGTGTGCAGCAGCTGATGGTGTCAGGCAATAGCCGCTGGCCCCTGCCTCACCTTGCCCTGTGACAATGGCACCCTCGCCCTACCTCACCTCCTGCCCACCGTCCCACCTGCCAGAGACCCCCTGATTCTCCCCCACCCTGCCCGTCCCCCACAGGCGTCCCTCCCCACGAGCAACATCGAGGTGATCATACCCACCCAATCTGCCATGACCACCACAGCCACGGCCACCCAGTGGGCCACGCCCACCTGGCACCCGGTGATAAATAAGTGGGTTTGGGGTTGCAGTTTGGGCACTCAGTCTCTAAAAGGTTTGCCATCACTGGCCTAAGGTGTACTGCCAAACGATATACTGTAGTTTAAAAGGAGGGGACATGTAGCATATTGACCTTTTCCATAAATTGGCCCTCTAAATGCTTTAGTGATACTAAGCATTTTGTCTCCTTCAGTTTGATTGTATCCAGTCTCCAAAAATCTTGCCAAACTTGCTTACCATCTTCTTCCCCTCTCACACTTTATATCGTTCATTTTTCCTTAAAGTCTGACTTAAAACTGCCTGTAGACCCAGTGACTTTCAGAGCCAGTGAATTTTGTTAATCCTGGATGTGGATTTTTTTTTTAAAAAAATGTATTTGACTTTTAAAAGTACCATTTACAAATTTGTTTGAGTTTTGCAAGTACCATTTACAAGCACCAAAATATTTTTCCCCAATGGTTAGCTCACTTTTTTTAGTTTTCCATATTGCATTATAAATATAAATTCACTTTTTTTAGTTGTGAGTAGGTTTGAAGCCCTAACTGGGATGCAAAAACAAATCTTATTGTTAAAGCTTAATCAATTTAATGTATGCAGTTTAAAAGGCAGAAAACTATTTCACATTGTAGACTTTTGCCTCTGAAAATTTTTATCACAATTCAAGTTTAATTTCTAATGTGCCACAGGTTTCCTTGATGGATGTGATACTCCAAGGGATTTACCTGTCTTTATCTATTTGCATATTTTATTCTTGGGAGTCATCAACATCCACTTATTGGATGAGTAATTATTTTTTTAAGACATATATACATGCATGCATGTGTATTTCAGAATTGCTCTGCATTTTCTATGCCACTTTTAACTGTTCCTTGTTCTCTTTGACTATATTGTGTGCAGCACACACACGTACACATACACACACTAACACAAACACACACTGTTTTTTCCTGGTCCTCATTTCCTGGTACTGTTATTCTGTAATAAGGATTTTTTTCCTCACCCACAGCATTTTTCACCAGCATTCCCTCAAGTATCTTTTCATCGATTTCTCATAACGCCACACATTTTTGTGGTCAATTGTAGCATATCTTTTCACTCTTTCCCAAACAATTTTCTCATTCTCATTTTCTTATATAACCCTTATATGTTTTTTTTAAAATTATGATTTATAAAAGATAGCACTTTTTTTTTTAAATGAGATTGCCAAAAATGGCCTGCTACATATACATTTTCAACTCTTGGATAAGAATTTCCCTCCTGTACATTGTAGAATTCAACTTTTTTCTTTTTTGTTTCCCAATAAAATAAATATGCCTTAATAAAGACTGAGACACAAAGTTATTTTTAATCCAAATTTTAAGTACCATATCAAATGTATTGACATAACTGTTTTTTTATTGCCCTAGGTAGAGCACCTGCACAATTTTATTTTGTTCCGGTTTACAATGGGCTTTGTAGACACGATTGTTGCTAAATGTAAGTGTTCAGTCCTTCCTTCCTTCCCTCTCTCCCTCCCTCCCTCCCTCCCTTCCTTCTTTCCTTCCTTCCTTCCTTCCTTCCTTCCTTCTTTTTTCTTTTTTTTCTTTTCTCTCTCTCTCTCTCTCTCTCTCTCTCTCTCTCTCTCTCTCTCTCTCTCTCTCTCTCTCTCTCTCTCTCCTGTTATAGAAGTAATAGTACTTTCCACAAAACAGTCATTTTAGCATGTAAAATTCCATAGTCCCAGTGTCTACTTCCTGATTTTTAAATAGCAACCTCTCCCTTCTGATTCCTATATCTTTTAAGACGGGTGTCAAACTGCCGGCCCGTGGGCCGGACGCGTCATCTGGAAGCCGCACCCACTCCATTGCCGGCAATGGCAAAACCGTCCCAATACGTTGCGCGACATCATGTGACGTCGCGAGTTTGACATGTCTGTTTTAAGAGGTTTCCCCAGTCTTCAGTAGAAGAAAAAGGAACTATCTTATAGTGCAGAGTTTTATTCACATTTTGTTGATCCTAGACCATTGTTTAACTTTTGAATTAACGAGATCACCATTACAGTCAGTACTCATTGTCTGGAGCCTGCCCTGTTGTTTTTCATTCCCTCTCCCCCTTGCAGGGCAAAAAGATTGGAGAGGAAGGGATTACAAAAGACTAAGCAGGCACACAGTGAGTAGTACACATTGAAAGCAATACACTGGTGCCAGGAGCCATGTGCGCTACACAAACAGTCCAGTCTATTCCCCATTGTGTGCTTGCTTACTCTCTTCTAATTCTTTCCTCACCAATCTCTCTGCGAACACCAAAGAGAAAAAACAAGCTATTTCTGTAGGCAGTTTTTCCTGTGCCTTTACCCATCGTTCTCCAAGGGAAAGAGTAAGAGTAAGCAGGTACACAATGGGAAATACATTGAACTATTTGCATAGCATGCTCATGTCTGCTGGTACCTGAATATTGCTTTTAATATGTATTACCCACTGTGTGCCTGCTTACAGTAGTCCTCGCTTTACGGCAAACTAAAAAAAATTACGACCCATCCTCCAAGTTACAACTACCGCACATATATCCCCACAGTCACATGCTCACACTTCAGGCACTTGGCAACTATCTTGCATTTAAGGCCAGTTGCAGAGTTCTAGGATCAGGTGACCACAATTCGTGACATTTTTTGCCGTTTTCCAGCAGAAAATGTCAAAAACTACCCTTTGGATATACTGGATTCGCTTAACCTCATGGTTCGCTTAATGACTGTGGTGGCTTACTTTATGATCATTATAAAACAGTTCTAAGATTGAGTCAGATAACATGGGGACCTGCTTAAATGCCCGCAATGATTTACGACCAAAATTCTAGGCCGAATTGTGGTCATTAAGCAAGGACTCCTATACTGTCTTGCAATCCTTTCCTTTCCAATTAATATAAATACAAATATTAGTTCCTTTTTATTATGCCAGTCCTGGAGTGAGCATCCCCAAGGTCTGGGGAATGGTTAGGAGGCAAGCAAAATCCCAGTTGTGGTCATACCATTTCCCACTTAGCAACCCGGAGTTGCTGGTTCCTAATTGTGGTTACTAAACAACGACTACCTGTATTAAATTGAAAAGAATAAAACTGTGTTTCATGAAATTGCTGTCTGAATGTCGGATCAATCCACATTTAAAATAAAGATACGGCATTAGAAATGCTTTCTTCTTCTTGTTCTTCAAATTTTATAGATCTTGCAACTGTAGTTGGCTATTTGGTGGTTAGCCGTCCATTTTTAAACTTGCATCATCCTCGTCATCAGAATAGCACCCATGCTGAACTTTTGGAGGTGAGTAATATATTTGCTGCAGCAGCTGTATTAAATGCCCCACATCATTTTGTTGTGAGTTACACAATGACAATAAAGACACTCTATTCTATTGCTTGTTCATTTTTTGAGCAAACCTTTATTTCATTGTTTTAAGGATTACTACCAAAGTGGAAGAATGCTACTGAGAATGTCTCAAGCCCTTGGCAGAATAGTTCTAGCTGGTCGTGAAATGACTCGATTGGCTGGGTAAGTGTCAGGTACAAGCAACTGGAGTCATCCCTCAAAGTAAACAATTTTATTGACTTCTGCCTGTGTTACAAGAATCTCCCCAGACTGCTTACCTTCCTCAGGAACAACCAGGTAAGGCTTTATGGATCTTGAGGGAGATCCATAAAGAACTCAGAGTGCAAGAACTCTAAGCTAGACCCTTGCTTGACTCCTGCCTCCAGCCTGGCTGGCATTTGCCCAACGGTAAGCTTGATCAATTAGTGTAATTCTATTTTCATGCATAAAATAAAATTATTTTAATCTTCCTTGTTAGCCACAAATCTGTATTCATTTCTAATGATGAGATAATTGTGATTAATTTGATGGTTATGAAATATAAAACATGAAGCGTATGAACAAAGCTTGGAGCATCATTTAACAGATAAAAGTACTTTCTAAATAATTACAACAGGCACTCGTAATATGTATTATTTTGCTTTCCGTTTTAAACTGTTGGTTTAATTTATTTTTGATGAAAATTCAGTTTTGAAGAAAAATGCTTGAAGTTTGTCAGTTTAATGGATTTATCACCTTTAGCTTCACAGCTCGAATTACGGAATTAATGCAAGTTCTGAAGGACCTAAACAAAGGGAAATATCAACGAACCATGCTAGCCCAAGACAAAGGTAACCATGATACCCTGATGTTGATTAAGGAATCAGTACAAAAACTCATAATAACCTTGCTATTGATTACTTTTTTTTTTAAATTTAAGAATTAGACTTAAAAGAAACTACCCCATTGATTCCTGGAACGGGACAGATTGTCATAACAGATAACATTATCAAGTAGGTAAAATTCCTCATTTCTTATTAGGGTATCCATTAACCTTTTTCATTTCTATACACCCATCCATGCTATTTAAATTTTGTTTATAATTTTTTAGAATTTGTTGTATATCTCTGCACACAAGAGTAAAATGTACAAGAAGCAACTGTGAGACCATGTCTACAATTGCTTCCTGGCAATGCCATTTTTTTTTCTCTCCCCCACCCCCAATTGTGGTCTTCTGGATGCAGAAAACCTAATTATGTAGGCCTGTGTATGGATATGCTTCCTCAGATCTTGGAGTTTGTGTCATCTGCATGGGATTCAATGAATTAAGTTAAAAAGCGAACAGCATTACATTTGAAATGTTTAATGAATGAGCATCACAAGTTGCAACTTGTTCAGTTGGCAGAGTTGTCTAGCAATCTGACTTGATTGATTTAAGACGGCAGTTTTATATTGATCAATGTTTTACCCCAACTGTCAACAACTATTGCCATCTTTTGCATCTGCAGGAAGCTTTGTGGGGGAGAGTTTGCATTAAAGTAAATATACAAAACAGGCCTTATAAAACAACACTCAAAAAGTTATTGAACTGTCACTGTTCATACATCTCCAAATTTTCAAAAGGAAACGTTCAACATCAACACATTTCCACATTTATGAACTGTCACTGTTCATAAACCTCCAAACTTTCAAAAGGAAACGTTCAACGTCAACACATTTCCACCCTTAGGTTCTCTTCCATGTATGGGGCAGTTGGAACTGGAATTTTCACCGCTAAACAATTGCTTAGTGATAGCAATCCTGGCACTCCCAATTGCAGTTGTGAACTGAGGACCCATCCCAATGCAAATCACTCACTCCTGACTTGGTCTTTCCCAGTCCCAATCCTTGGTTCCTCCAACGTAAGAGACTGCCTCCACTTGAGCTCCTTCCAACTGCTCCAATTCCCCACCCCGCCACCTCTGCCCTTTTGCCCCCCCTGCACTTTGCAGGGGGGCAAGCAGTCCAGGAACCACGCAGCTTAGAGACTGCTTGCCACATTGCAGCTCAGGAATGTCTTGGCTTGCCACAGCTCTGTGGCTGCAAGGAGTCCTAATCCCAGCACAAAGCTGCAGCTGCCCCGGAGGTTAGAACCAGCACAAGGTGAAGCCCCAGCCATCTCAAGAAATTGCAGGTGCCCCAACACAAGCTGTCCTTGTTGCAGCTCTGAGACCCCTGCCATCCTGCATTCTGTTGCACTTGTGCTTAATTTTGTGGTATGGCTATATTGCAAGTACCTTGAAAATGTTACTCTCTTGTTTTAACAGTAATTTACTACTAAATTTAGGCCAAAGTTTACTAATTACATTATTAATTGCTCCTTTGTGTAATGGTAATATCTTTAATGGTGGTATGTCTTATTTTCCTTGAAGATTTGATCACGTTCCATTGGCAACACCAAATGGCGATATGTTGATTAAAGATCTCAACTTTGAGGTACCCTGCAACATTCACAATTTTATCTTGAAATAATTCTCTGGATGAGAGTAAAAAACTGCTTTGTTCCTCTTCCCATCCCAAAACAGTGACTTTGGGAGATTATTTCAGAACAAAGGGATCTGTGATAGTGAGGGAGATTGACTTGAAAGTGAAAAACTGCCCAAAATTAGTGGAGGTGTTTTGATCAGTGAAATCTCCCCAATTTTGAGTAATGTCTTCTTCTCAGTAAAGAGCCCTTCCAGAGACAATCAAGAATGTTTTCTAAATTTGGGGGAAAGTGCCAAGAGGCAGGAAAAGGAAATATTTCTATAGGAGAAACTAACCCAGGTAGACTGTAAGTAGTTTTCCCATCTTCTGTATGCCTAATGTTAAATATTTGCAGAAACCTCTTCCTCTTCCTGGTGATAATCATGCTGTGCACATGGAAACAAGGAGAAATTTGATGAACAGATTACTGTTCTCCATGGACCTAGTCACTGATCATACACTAGTATAGGAATTTTAAACAATACATTAATCAGGCTGTTGTTTCCATTAGGTAGTAATAATATACAGCAGAATATCCGTTCCATAACATTTTTTTTTGAATAGCTTCAAAATTGTCTTACTAGGGTTTTAGCACAGCCTGTTCTGTCCTATCCAGATTCTTGTAGCTTCCAGACAAAGGAAGAGGACCACCACAGTTGATGGAGTCCAGTTCAGACATGGGTGGCAGCATAAAAGTCTGTATCATCAGCACCCCAAGTTTTTCAGGACATCTCCCAGTGGCTTCATATAAATATTAAAGAGTAGGAGAGAGAGGACCAATCTCTGTGGCATTCCACAAGTAAGTAGCCAGAGGAATGGCCTTTAAGGTAGACCAATCAGAAATCACTCTGCAGGAAGACAAGAACGATACTTGATTGAGACAGGCTGCAGTAACAGAATCTTGCATTTTATTTTCGTAAAATAGCCTAGTTCAAATTATTTTAAAAACTTGTAAATTGAACTGAACATTTTAGTACTAAAAAAAAAAAAAAAAGCAGGTGTGCTCCGTTGTGAACCGAAATTTGCACGGAGGGTTTTTAACGTCCTTCTACCAAATTTTATAAACACTTCAAGGTTTGAATACTTTTTGAGTGCTCATGTTTAAAAGAATAGCTAGAAAAATATTTGCCAAATCAAATCTATATTCCCAAGTTAATGAAGCGAACCTCATGCATTAGGAAGGTAATTCATATACATTAGCTTTTAGTGTTTGAGAAACTTTAAATATATTCTGTCTTGATTTGTATTCTAGGTGCGATCCGGGGCAAATGTTCTTATTTGTGGGCCAAATGGATGTGGAAAGAGTTCTCTCTTCCGTGTCCTTGGTGAAGTAAGTAAAGGCTGAAGTAAATTTGATTGTAAGGGCAAAAAAAAATGACGTTACATTTCTATTCTAATAAATTGTGTTTGCTTATTGCAGTTGTGGCCTTTGTTTGGTGGCTGTCTAACTAAACCCGAGAGAGGAAAGTTGTTTTACGTTCCTCAGGTAAATCAACCCTCTGAGACTGTTGACCTTTCTTCCCTCTGACAAATGTCCCAATTTTCTAATTCCTTATAATTTCAATTTCAGAGACCATATATGACACTTGGGACATTGAGAGACCAAGTAATTTATCCAGACACTATAGAAGATCAAAAAAAGAAAGGCATCTCCGACCAGGTGAAATGCATTATTATCCCTATATTTTACTTATTTGAATCTCCCCTTTATTATTTCTACAAATAGCTCAAGGCAGCTAACATATCCAACACACTTTTCTCATCCTACTTTCCTCTCAACAACAACCCTGTGAGGTGGTTTGGGCTGAGGGCGAGTGACTGACCCAAAATCACCCAGCCGGCTTTCATGGCTAAGATGGAACCTAGCGTTCACCGATTTCTGCTTTGTAGCCTGGCTCTATCTATTTTTAAAGATTATATTTACTGTAGATATATAGTAAAAAAAAACCCAAAAAAAACCAGAAATCACTGTAAATTTTAAAAGCATGTAATAATTTGAAATGCCAATGATTTAAACAAGTTTTGTCCCAGTATTTATATATGTATATTCCCTTTAAACAAGTATTGTCTCAGAATTCATATATATGAGGGTGAAGGTTCGTTCTCCAAATGTGTGGGTTCACATATTTAAATCCCACCGCTGGTTGAAACCAGAACCAACTTGTTCAAGCTGTGAGGATGTAATTTCAGAATGGTAAATCTAGTTATGCAAAACTGTGAGTTTTGATCTGGAAAATATCCCAGACAACACAAACCACTTCCTATCTAGGAAGATTAACTTCTGGGAATAGATAAGCCATACTTGGTACGTTCCAAGAAATGTGCATATATGCAAAATCTCTATGGATGGATACTCTTGTATTTATTACAACGTTAATGGGAGCAGAGAGAAGAAGGGAAATTTATAAGTGTTTCTACACATTTTGATTTTTCTTTCTCTGAAAAAGATATAATACTTTAAAAAAGTAAATATGTATCTATTATAGATAACCATGCCAAAAGAATAAAGTTTCTGGATAGAGTATTGCTTCGTTGGGTTTCAGACTTGCTATAATAGAGGTATCTGTGTTTCAGGTATTCCAAGGTTGATTCTTGTTGTTGTTATTTTTTAATTGAGGTTAATTACAACCTTGCTCATGCAAGCCTTAATCTGCTCAATTAGAATTCTGAATTAGTATAGAAGTAGAATCATAAAAGCTAATTTTCTGAATTTATTGTAGACACTGCCACTTGGCAAATAGGAAAATGTGCTAGCTTGTGACCATCCTGAAACTATAGGACAGAAAAATCAGGTGCATAGTCCCTGTCTGCTCATACTGTTATAGGGTATGAATATAATAAAGAAGAGATGCATCAATTCATCAGTACCTGCCTAGAAATTATCCTTCTGCTTTAATTACTGCTAAGCTTTCAAGATGGGTGGAATTTTATAACTGTACACATGGATTACCAGATCCCAGAACTCTGGTACCTATATAGAAAAAGAGAATATTGATTGAATCTGAATTCTGCATTGATGCTTCTCTGAGTTAAATGCCAGGTTCTGTAGCAATGCCATTGTGATTTCTGGCTTGAATCACAGAGAAAAGGGAGAAAAGACTATAGTTCTGGTGAAAGAGAGCACATGGTTACTATTTTAATGGAAGGGAAGGTCAGTCAACTATATGTGAGGCTGCATAACATTTCTCATGCACTTTAGTACCACTTAAAGTACATAATCTAGCTTAGTTAATATTGTTGCTTGGTACAATTTTCTGACAATATATTTTGAACTAAACCAATCTAAATTGTCAGGGAGGGGGAGGATTAGATAAATGAACAGGCAGATACTAGCAAATGTATCTGCAAGCTGTTAAGCAATATCTGTTTACTGTTTTGGTTGCAGGTGTTAAAGGAATATTTAGATAATGTCCAGCTGGGTCAGATCTTGGACCGTGAAGGAGGCTGGGATAGTATTCAAGACTGGATGGATGTTCTCAGTGGAGGAGAGAAACAGAGAATGGCGGTAGGTTGTCTTCATGGTGTCCCTTGACTCTCTGTGCATTTTTCCAGCACTGGTTTTGATTGACATTTTGACATAAATTCAGCAAAACAGTAGTCTAATACTACTACTACTATTATTAATTACTTTTATAGACCACCAAATCCCTAGGTCCCAACAAATATCTACTACTAGCGCAACCAGGATTGCCTCAACTCCTAAGTGTAGAGTCCTTCAATAATTCATTTCTTATAGGATTCTCCATAGTTGATGCCATATCACTGTTTCAATAACCTTCCTCCAAAAGGGGAGGTTGAAGACTGGGCAATAGTCATCCAGTATCTCTGGATCCAGAAAGAACTATTTGAGGAGATGTGTCACAGCCTCCCTCAAGGCTGCCATTAGCATCCCATCCTTCAGTGAGGCATTAATAATCTCCTAGGTCCAGATGTAGAAATTTCCTCTTCCTTAACTGCCCAAAGGAACTAGGAAGGGCAATGATTAAAACTATAGATGTTTGAGGAGAACTTAGCATCCTATCCACTTCATTGGAGGTCGCAAGCCAGAAGGAATTGAAGTAAAATCATGCCTCAGTCATTGTCCTGGACCTTACTATAGGTAGTCCTCGATTTACAACCACAATTGAGCCCAAAATGTTTGTTGCTAAGCGAGACATTTGTTAAGTGAGTTTTGCCTCATTTTACAAACTTGCTTGCCACAGTTGTTAAGTGAATCACTGCAGTTGTTAAGTTAGTTAACTTAGTAATCTGGCTTCCGCATTGACTGCTCGTCAGAAGGTTGCAAAAAGTGATCCCAAGACCCTGGGAGACATTGCAACCGTCATAAATGGCCAAGCATCTGAAACACATGACCATGGGGATGCTGCAATGGTCATAAGTGTGAAAAACAGTCATAAGTCACCTTTTTTCAGTGACGTTGTAACTTTGAACAGTCACTAAACGAACTGTTGTAAGTCGAGGACTACTTGTACCTGTTGGTTAACAATTTAATACAGTATTACATAGGAATAAAATGTGTTACCGTGTCTGTTTTTGACAATAAGCTTAAAAAAAAAAATTAGTTCACTACTTACAGTCCAGGATCTGCTTAATTCCAGTTCAAAATATTTGTTCTTCTGATCTAGAATTAGCAGCAGTTCTCGGTCATAGATAAGTCTCCCATTAACTTTTAAGAGATCAGAAATTTAGTAAAATAATTTCACATAATCCTGTGTGATGGCAACAGAACGAAATTTTTGCATCTACTTCAAGAAAAAAAGAGCTGTACCATGTATGAAATTTGTTTTGTTTTTATTTTAATGTTTACTAAAGGACTGCCTATAAATAATGTGACTGGAGAATAGGAATGTAGTGGAATTAATGGACATTTGTGTAGTAATGTTGTGATTTGAACATTTCTCCATATAATGTGACTTATATTTTATGATTAACTGCAAAATATCTTACGTTTTTAAAAAAAAAATCCAATTAAATGTTCTTCGTACGTATGGATTATATGATAATTCTTTATCATTTCTTTTTTCATTTCAGATGGCTAGATTGTTTTACCATAAACCCCAGTTTGCAATTCTGGATGAATGTACTAGTGCTGTTAGTGTTGATGTGGAGGGATACATCTACAGCCATTGTCGGAAAGTATGTTTTTCTGTGGTTAATTTTGCATTGCTAATTTCAGATCTAACTTTAAAGTCATATAAAAAAAGAAGGAAATATGACTATATTACTATAGTTACTCTAGGCCAGGGGTAATTCTGGGAGTTGAAGTCCACGAGTCATAAAAGAGCCAAGGTTGCCTACCTCTGTTCTAGGCCAACAGACCCTAGAGTTATTAACTTGAATATGTTTTAAAGATGACAAAATAAAACAGCAGAGAGAAAAATCACATGAAGAGTAATGACAGTCTGCTTCGGCCAATTTTTATTACGTATTTTCTGTAGAATATAACTTAAGTCTGTCCCTCTCTTCCTGAAGTCTCTCCAACCTGAAGGTAATTTCTCTGAATTAAAGGATGAGAGTGATTTAGTTCATTGATTAATAGTCATTGTTTTGGAAAAGGGGGGAAAATAGTGGCTGAGCCAAAAAATATATATGGGGATTTGGTGGAATTAAATCTCCAGTTTCAGTCAAAAACGTTGTTCCTGGACCAGGGCTAGGCCGCTATGACATCTTTACGACATGTGGACTTCAACTCCCAGAATTCCTGAATCCGCTAGATAGGTTGTAACGTTGTCATAGTTGCCCACCCCTGTCCTGGATAGTGGATGGAAGAATATAAAGAGGTAAGAGGGCTGACTCGGTATTTTGTGCATTCCTTCCTTCCTTCCTTCCTTCCTTCCTTCCTTCATTCATTCATTCATTCATTCATTCATTCATTCATTCAAGTTTATTTATTAAATTTATATGCTGCCCCATCTCACAGTTGAAACTGAGTTGGAGCTGGTCCTGCCCCAAATAGCTGTTTTGTCTTTGTTAGGACCAAAGCAAATAAGAATTGTGCAGTTGCTGAAGCTGAAGTTGACTATTCATGCACATATTTTCCCATTCGTGGCATTTTGGGTTTCTTCTTTGTCTTGGAATAAAAGTTTTAAAAATGGTTAGAATATATTTGTGATGACATAATTATGAAGCCATTTCTGAAAACCAGCCTTCAATTCTGGTGAATTCAATGAAGAAGATTTATACCTCTTTTATCTCTTTAGGATTTAATTTCGGAAAGCCTAAGTAAAGATGACGTGTGAGATATAGCCTCATTTTTAATCCAAGGGCAGAATGGGAAGACAGGATTAGGAGAAGGGAGTGAATGCTTATGTTTCCCATGTAGATTTCCTGTTTCAAATCACCCTACTCCAAGCTGCTATTATTTATTGTAGGGAAAATGTACAAGTACCACAATGCAACTGTTAGTTGCAAAAGAGAATTATGCAATGTAAAATTAAACAGATAAAAAGTTTCATCCCAGCACTATAATTCTGATCTAAATGGTCCCTCTTCCGGTAGCTGCTTTTAGAAAAAGGAATACTTTGGAAAATTGGATTATTTTTCTCTAGATCATATAAGGATTGGCTTTTTTTTGTATTGTTTTGTGTGCCTCAGGGCAGATAGATGTTTAGCAATCTAAAGCTTATTATAACCCTTAAACTGTGTTTTGGCATTTCAGGTTGGCATCACTCTCTTCACTGTTTCTCACAGAAAATCACTTTGGAAGCACCATGATGTAAGGCTCATTTTATTTAAATGAATTTACATATATCACTTGATTTTAGATATTTTTATTACAATATGTATTTTGATAAAGTTTTTCTTGGGTTTTGCTCTTGAATTTTCCTTTGTAAAGAAAGCAAAGTTGTAAACATAAATATATTTTTTACCTTTATGAAACTCTTTTAGATTTAGTTCTTTTTTATGATTTTTCTTTATTTTCCCAAGAAAAGAGGGCCATGATACTTATCACCCAGCCTTTAAACAGATTAATATTTACATTGGCCTGAATATTCACTGGGATGTCTGACATCAGTTGTTTCTGCCTGTCTCATAAGATCCAATAGAGTTAGCGTGCTTCAGATCTCGTTTATTAAACAATATCATCTTATGGGATCCAGTAGACATAGTTTTCTTTGTCATTAGACCTACCCTTTGGAATAGTTTCCTCTTGAGGACTGTTTAAAATTGTGATCTTGCTCTCCTTAGGAGAGCCTTAAAGATCTGGCTGTTGCTACAGACACTGTGGTGGAACATTGCATGAATCAGCATTTTGAAATCTGAGACTGTAAGGTTTAGTTCTTGTGAGTTTTTTTCCTCAGTCCTTTTTTTCCTCAGTGCAGCTCTTTTTATGATTTATTTTTTTTTAAATGATCCGTATTCTTTTTAACTCTTTGTGAGCTGCCCAGTGTCATCGCCAAGTGGGCAGCCTTACAAATCGATATTGTAAGTAAATAAATGGAAAACTTCACTAAATGTTTTTCCCTTGTTTTTGAGTGTTAAGAGTCAGAGGTTTGCTTAGATTTTCAGTTATATTTTCCCCCCTAAATTTCTAAGTTCAGAGTCATAAATAACCATACTGTCATTGAAATTTTCTACTGTACTCCTCTGGATCATGTACATTTAGCTCAAGGATAATTAAAGAAGATTGCTGGTTTTTCTGTATTAATATTGCACATTGTGATTGCTCATAACTATAATTAAAACAGTTAAGAGAGGTCACTTTTGCCATTAGTTTGTTGTAGCTAAGTGTTTTATATATATATAAATCACTTCTTTTAATACCCATTCTTTAATCACCATTTGAAGAATACAGGATTATTATTTAACAATTTGTGAGTTTCAATAATAAGAAGCATTGAATTCATTTTTGAAAGACAAGGCTTAGGCCACTTGTTTAATTATTTTGGCCACCAGATGGTGATCAAATATCCCCATTTTATTGAGCTCTTTTTCCCAGGGAGATGTCTGAGTATGAATTCTTCTAGATGATCCTTATCTAAACAGATGCATACTTTTCACTCTGTAATATCCAAATTTGCTGACTCTGTTTTCTTTCCCCCCAAGTTTTATCTTCACATGGATGGAAGAGGAAACTATGAGTTCAAGAAAATTACTGAAGAAACAATTGAGTTTGGTTCGTAACCTTCAACCCTGTCAACAACAGCCATGACTGTTAACAATATTGGACTTGGAAAACGTACATTATGATGTAACAAAGTGACTTGACTTACTCTTTAAATTGATTACTAGGAATACGATAACAAGGTGTCAGTGCATTTATTATGTAGAATATTACTAATTTGTGTTCATGTTGGTTTAATTATTAATATGTTCTAAGAATGTTCTTATTCTTGTGTTTTTTTAAAAAAAAATCTGCCTAAATTAAATTGGGCTTAAATCACTGAAATGTTGATTCATCCTGGGATGTAAACTGTCTGAAGTCAACTAATTTGACTTCTGTTTGACCATACTTCCTCTGGGGAAGGCCCTTATTAAAATTAGTTTCACTACCTCTTCTGTACCCACTACAATAGACATTAACTTCTATGTCACATCCTAATATATCAGTTCATTATATGTACTCTTTTCACGGTAGGATATTACTGCAACATTTTACAGGGCAGTTGGCCTTGGTGTTAGCCAAGGCTATGGAGACAGTCTCCTTGCAACAATATGCTGCATAGATGGGAAAAAGGACCCTTAGAATTTCTTTGCAAGAGAGAAACTGAATCCAACATTCTGTGGCCATTACTAGTCACTATCCTTTCCAATTTTTTTTCCTACTCAGCACAAATAAAATAACAATATTCCATTTGGCCTTTATATTCCAATTTCAGAAGGACAAATAAAAGAAATGAGAATGGGGAAAAAATTAAAGAAGAAGGAAATAAAATAATTCCCAAATCCTTGTTATGGAATAAAGATCATGGACATTCTCACTTACGAGAGGTCTGATCCCTTTGTAATTTGTAGAATGTAATGTGCAAATTCTAAATGAAATGCCATACATATCTGCCACAAGGATTTGGATTTGGATTTTTCAGACAAGATATTTGCTTACTGCACATTTTTGTACCTGGCATGTAGGTCTATGATATGTGGGAGGTTTTTTGTTTTGTTTTTTGTTTTTACAAAAATGTAAAGTATGTAATGCCAGAGACACAGCAGTTCAGAGTCACCAAGAAGTTCAGAATCTTTTAGAACTATTTTATAGTTATTACTTGAAAAATTGTTTGGTTTTCTGTCAATTACTTTTATAAAAAATAATACAACTGCTTAAATATAAATAAGCACTTTTGAAACAGGTTATGTGGTAATACTTGCATATGGTGATTATAAATTATTGTCCAGATTTATTGACATAGATGGGACCGGAAGATGTGAATTGATTAGTCTGGCTATGTAACTGATTACCATTCTTACAAGAATTCTTTAAAAACTGCTATATGACATGATTATATCCATACGCACTTAACATGACGGCAAGCACTACATGCAAAATAAATGTGGTTGGTGTTTTTCCCCCCTTTGCTTAAAATCAGCATTTGTTCTTAATGATTAGTCAATTATTAATTATCCCTCTTTCACAGGAAATCTGGAATGTGTCAAACTTCCAAATAGGTCATCAGATTTGATATTGTTCCAAAAAGTCAGTGTTTCTAAATGCCATCGTTTTCATGTGTGCTGGGTAAATGGGTGGAGAGTTGGGTTAGGAGAAATTATCTGAGAAATGCAAAAATAAATGTTAAATAACTATGTTCAGTTTAAATGTTAATTAACTGGTTTTAATTTAAATGTTAAATAGCTAACATTGCCTTTTTATAATTGCTTCAAATTTTTTCTCCCTAAAAGCTGATATTGGTAGTATTAGTTGATAGGAGTTTGCAGACAATGCATCAGAACGTATCATAATCTGAAACAAGCATTCCAAGCAGCGTGATTATGATATCAATTTATCATAAATAAATTGCCTGGAATGGTTGTTTCAGATTGGACAGAAATCTGACTTCAGGAATAAATAAATCTCTGATCTGAATTTGGTTTCCACGCTTCTGGCGAAAACTTTTTCCATATATGATCTTTTTTTTTTTTCTTTGTGCGGCTACTGAAACCAGCTTTCTCAAGAAATTCCTAAGAAAAACTGCTATTGTTAAAATACATATATATCCTTTTACGGGAAATCTGGGCTAAAAGCGAGAAATAGCCAAAAAAAATATGGCATGTGTGTTTTTCTTACTAACTGGAAAGCATATAGCATTTTTTGGACGAAAATCCAGGATTGCCTAATAGCAGCATTTTTCATAGAGTCAGACATTGCATTTCTTGTGGAGTAGAGTTAGTTGTTTACTCTTCAATCTCCCTTCAGCCCCGACAACCCTAAAATCTTCTCTGAATCTAGAAGATTTTGAGGGAGATAGTTGGGAAGAACTCCACATTCTGTGAAGAAAAAGCATTCCTACTTATGGAAACTCTCCATTGAATTTTACCCACCGGGCACAGTTTTTTTTTAAATGTTATCTCTCAGAGCTGATTAACTTCAGTAACTATTAATCAGTGATAGAGCAGGTTGGTTTTCTTCAGTGCTACATGAGACCCTTACAGGAAATGGTGATTTTAGATAACCTTCATTAAACTCAAGTTTCATAACTTTTATTCAGAGAGCATCAAGAATCAACCTGCCCCATGAGAAAAACTAGTATGAAGGTAAAAGTAACCGGAGCTGGGCTCAAGGGGAGAAAAATTGTTAAGATTATGCTTTTCATCTATAATGGTTAAATGTTATGAAAAATGTTCCACAGATCAGCCATGATGGTCTTGTCATGGTCATATGTTTTGATTAATACTGTTAACAATTTATTAAACTGGAAATGTTGGTATGATGTAAGAGTCAACAAGAATGAAGCATCGCCATTCTTTATACCATGTTTAGCCTGGTAGTATTTTGTACTGTAGTTGATCGCAAGAGACTCTCGTTTCAGTGGGAAATAATTGCAGTAATTTGTTATTTTATAGCTTGTAAAGTCAGTTAGAAGGAAAGGCATATGTACGATTTTTCTATATAAGTGCCTCTGGATAATAAAATTGACACATATTAACTACCTAGTATTTGCTTTCTTTTTAATTCGTGTCAATGAAAAGTGTTTAGGGTTGCCAGGTGTCCACTATTTGAGTGGACAGTCCACTTTTTCACATTATGTTCACTATTTTTTTTCACAAAATAGTGGACATTTTTTTTATTCAAAAGCTTTATGATGAAATGGTACGTAATCTAAAGCTGTACAGTCTACTTTTTTTACTACTTAAACCCCCCCCCCCCCCGCTTGTCCGCTATTTTTTGGAAGCAGACCTGGCAACCCTAAAAGTGTTTACAACTGTACAATAGTTTTTTAGAAAGTTTTATTAGTTTATAATATACAATACAATGGAAATACAAAAGGAAATAGCAGAAAAGATGCGGAAGGGAAAGGGGAGTAGAAAAGTGAGGTAAGGGAGAAAAAAAAAGAAAAAAAGGCATCGACTTCCGATTTTCTTTGGTGCAATAGGGTATCAACTTCAAACCTCAACTTTTTACTTTTACAAAATATTATAAACTAGCCAGTTCAGTAATATCAAATCTAACTAATTGATAAAGCCCAAAATCAAAATTTCATTTTTTTCCACCTCAAGTACAAAATCTAGAAGCGGTTTCCACGTGGCAATAAAAGTATTCGTATTTTTTTTCTTTAATCGGTAAGTAAGTTTAGCCATCTCTGCTTGCTCCATCAGTTTTTGTAACCATTCCTCCATTGTAGGAATCAATGTAGTCTTCCATTTCAGAGCGTAGAGTAAGCTTGCTGCTGTCAACATATATAACATCAAAGTTCCATATTTTTTCCCAGGTCTTTGTCCATTAGCCCCAAAAGAAAAGTCTCTGGGTTTCTTTCTATATTTAGTTTAAGAATTTTCTGTATTAACATATGAATCCTACTCCAATATTTTCTTGCTTTATCACACGTCCACCATAAGTGGTAAAAAATCCCCTCTTTACCTTTACATTTCCAACATTCATTTGAAATACCTTTATACATTTTTGATAACGTGTCTGGTGTTAAGTACCAACAGTACATTATCTTGTAAAAATTTTCTCTTAGATTATAATTTAATGTAAATTTTAATCCTTTATTCTGCATATTTTCCCATTGTTCAAGCATTATACCCAAAATTCCTTGCCCACTGATTCATACAGTGTTTTACTTGTTCATTTTCCAGATTTAAATTCAATAACATTTTGTAAACTTTAGCAATAATATGTTCATCACCACCTCACAGTAGGCTTTCCAATTCATTTTTAGCAAAATTAAACCCATGATTCTTTTTATCTAACTTCAATCTTTCTTTCAATTGCATATATGTAAACCAATGGCAGACATGAGCTTCTGATTCTAGCTGCTCCTTAGATTTCAGGGTAGGGTCACCCAGATTGAAATATATTATTTTACTTAATACCAAATTGGCCTCATCGCCATCTCTTTTCTAAAAAAAGACTTCTTGTGGGGAAACCCAAAGTGGCACCTTTGTAGAGAACCTTGTTTTATATTTATTTTATATTTATTCCAAACTCTCAAAATGGCACACCTGGTAAAAAAATTATTAAAATCAACATCAACTTTAACTTTATCATACTACAAATAGCCATGCCAACCAAACCTTAATTCCTGGCCTTCTAGGTCCAGTAACCTCTTATTCTGAAGGTTCACCCATTCTTTTAGCCAAACCAAACAACAAGCATTAAAATACAGTTTCAAATCAGGTAAACCCAAACCCTTTCTTTCCTTAGCATCTTGCAATAATTTATATCTAATTCTCGGTTTTCCCCCCTGCCATATAAATTTAGAGATATCCCTCTGTCATTGTTTAAATGGAGTTTCAGTTGCACGTATTGCTAATGTTTGAAACAGGAAAAGCCTTTTTGATAAAACATTCACCTTAATCACAGAAATTCTACCCAATAATGATAAATGCAATTTGTCCCACCTTAATAAATCTTTTTTGATACCATTCCAGAGTGTCACATAGTTATTTTTAAACAAGCTTGTATTTGAATTTGATAACATAACCCCCAAATATTTCACCTTTTTCTCAACTCTAAAACCCGACTTTTTAGTCAATATATCACCATCCTGTGCAGTCATATTCTTAATCAACATAGATGTTTTCTGCTTATTAATTTTAAAACCGGCCAAGGACCCAAACTCATTTAGTTTCCTCATCAAGTATTCTATGTTATTTTTGGGGTCTTGCAGAAATATCACCAAACCATCGGCAAAGGTTCTCAATTTATAAACTTCCTTCTTAACATTTATACCTTTTATTTTCTCATCTTGCCTAATGTCTCTATTCAGGACTTCCAGCACCAAGATAAACAACAGTGGAGGCAGCAGACAATTGTACAACTGTACAGTTGATTGCCATGTATAGTGATTCAGCTTTCATAATTTTATTCCCAATTAAAGCGAAAAATTATCAAGCCTAAATTACAAACATTATGGAATCCATATTTCTCTGTGTGCGTGCCTGCTGCTTTTCCATTTTCTAACACAGGATCCAGTCAACAGAAAAACCAAGAACCTACTATAAAATAAAGAGCTTCGGTTTTGTTTCAAGGCCGCTTTTTTAATCCAGTCTGATTGCAATTCCTGTTTTGTTTGTTTATTTGTTTTTGCTTCATGGTAAAACGAAGTAAGAGGAACTTACAATTTGGAAAATGTATATTATGTGAACATGAATCAGTCCAGCTGCCTTCTGCTTGCTAAGAACATATTTTGCTCTAATCTAAGGCACAATAACTAATTTCATACATTATGGTACATTATGGTTTGTTTCATTTTATATCCATGTTGCTTGACCTCAGCCATTGAGTTTATTTCATAAAACATAAAACCATTGTTCCATGTAATTTTTGAGCCTAGCCAGTATGATAAGTATGTTTACAATAAGTAATTTACAAAGGTTTTTTCTGATTGTACCTGTTGTACCTAGTTGTGGTTGCCAGTAAGGGGCATGACTAAAGTGTTAATTTGACATCTGGCTAAGAGTGATTGTTAAAAGGATTTTTTTAATGGAGCTAACATTTCATATCTTATGAGCAACTACAGCATTGTGGTCTCTGGTTGCAACATGACAAGGCTTACATAACCGTTTTTCTTCTTCACACACACCGCATACGCTACTACATTCCTTACACATGAAAATCATTTCTTCTAAGCTATTATCACACACACACACATGTATGTATGTATGCATATATAAAATATGTGAGTGTACACCATAATACATGCATACACACATATATTTGATACTCCTTTTGGGGTTTTTTTAACCAGTAAGCAGAGTGACAGGTATATATTTTAGCATTAATTAATGGAATTGTTTTATGTAAGAAACTTTAATAGCTTTGATGAGTTTCCATGCCTATGATCTCAGTATAGCAAAGCTGTTGATGAATATTTAAGTCCCCTTTGGTCTTTATTACCATAATGGGAGATAAAGCAGACTTGCAGAGGGCAAGTTTATATTGTAAATACTTGGCATTGAACTACTCAGCTAATAAAACGTAAGGGGGAAAAATGATTTATGTGGAATTAATGGCAGATTATGCAAGCAGGTTTTGAACATGAAGTACAATTTCACTATTTAGAAATAGGAAAGGGGAATCAAAATTCTGATAGGGCTAGAGCCCATTTTTGAATATTATGATCAACATGCAAGCAGGTTTTGACTGGAGCAATTTTATACTTGCTATTAAAAGATACCGTATTTTCCGGCGTATAAGACGACTTTCTAAACCCTGAAAATCTTCTCAAAAGTCGGAGGTCGTCTTATACGCCGGAAAATACGGGTATTCTATTTTATTCCTTTACACATGTGGTTTGGCATATTACTCATCAAGTTTTCTCTCCCCCCCCCCCTCTCTCGCTCAAACTCTATATTTTAACTGGAAAAGTTGGGGGTCATCTTATACGCCCAGTCGTCTTATACGCCAGAAAATACGGTATTAGCACTACATATCAATTTTTTTTCTTCAGACAATATATTCATGGCATGTTAAAGCACTCCCTATCATTCATGCCTGTTCAAAAGTCCTGTTTATTATAATGGCTGCAGTTTTCCATTCATTTTAAAAGCCTTGCTTGGCAGATTATCCAATGGAATTGGAAGAGTCAAGCGTAAAATTCTATTGATCCTCAATCTCAGGATGAAAAGGGGAAAAAATGGTTTTATTTCTCTGTTCACTTTATTAAACATAGTCACTTTTGGGTTTTTTAATTAATAATTAAGGGGGATGTTAGACAGTTTTCTACTTCCTATAATCCTTTTTAATCAAGTAATATAGCATTATATTATATTAGGGGTTAGATCTGTCAATGTTCACATCTGATCATAGCTAAGCAATCAGATTGCTCTTGCCTGAGATGAATAGGGATGATAGTTGAGATCTAAACCCTGAAACTGCTAATAATTAGATTGGGCCAAAAAAAAAATCCATTTTGTAGGCAACTGTAAAAATAACAGACAAGCCATCAATTTAAACCAATGCTATTCCATGCAATATATTCACTTTCTAGACATTATTATGGAAGTACATACAAGTACTATGCCTTAGAGACACAAATTGCTCCAGGTATTTATGGGATTTTAGTGTCTATTAAACATTTACCACAAAAAGAAATCTTGTATTTCAGGAAAGGTAAGTTTGTTACGGCTTTTATCTGTGCAGACATTAGGGAGAAGGTTACAAGTAAAATGTAAATCAGGCACTTCTCATTCAACCAATAAACAAGTGAAAGATAAAAGGGAAAAAAAAGTCTTAGATTGGTGGCAGAAGTAATTTACTATAAGAAATAGCAATGCTACAACTTGAGTTAGACATTGATGTTTTTCTTCCACCTGACTTAATGGCAGGTCAGTATGAGCTGATGAAAAACTGTGCAAAAGTGGACCATTCTCTACCATAAACCCAGATACCAACTCTGTCTCCATATTTTCATTGGCAACAATACTTAAGTTTCTGCTGCTATTAGGCACAATATCCACTCATCTTTCCAATATGATATCCGCTATCATTTTCCAGTATGCCAATTCATTCTATGTAAGACAACTTTCTGCTGTGAGTATAAAAGAATAAATGTATATAATCCAACATCTGAAGTGGCGTTACGCAAAAACAAGCAGGAAACTCTTCTGAAACATTCCATTATTGATGGTTATCCTTGTGGGGGGAAAAGATTCTAGTAAATAATGATTTCTCCCCCCCCCCATTTTTTTTTTACCATGCCTGTTTTTAATGGAATACAATTTTTGCTTTTTGTTGATTAAAGCTGCTTTTCCATCATTGGAGCTTAAAAACAGGAAATGCTACATCAACACATACTTTTAAACATAGTGTGGAGATGTAGAAAGAACATAATGGAGAAACTGCACAATTTGCCATTTCAACAAGGTTCTCCTGTTTAAAGCTTTCAACAGAACCAGAGAACTTGTGCAATTTGTAAGGAATTTAAGACAGATTTTTTTTTCCTCCGTGGGATCCAGCTTCTCCAGCAAAGGAAGGCAGGATAATCTTTACTAATAACCTTAGGAATGTTAATATATCCTAGTTGTTTCCATAAAAAGTTTATATTATAGATATAATATAAACCTCTAATATTAGCCACAGGATTTGTGGAAATTCAGATGAGTACACATCTCTTCTAAATACATAAAAGTTTTATTTATGAAATCTAATAATTCATATTCTAATTTTACTTATAGGAAAGATGCTTTTTATATATACATAAATGTACAAAGGTCTGAAAAGTATTTGGAAATTAATGGACAAGGTTCCCACGAAGAACATGTGTGTATAGTGCTAATGTCTTCATATACATGTCACATTTTTATGAATAGTTAATATAGTTTGATGATGCTCAATTCCAATCATGTGCAAATATTTACTTCTATGTTTTGGTATAATTGAGGATCAAATCAGTATTTTTTAAGCACTGCAAAAAAAAATTCTGAGATGAGATGGTAGAGGAATATGCATATATAAATCATAGATAGTTATTATGCCATCTTCATAACATAAACCAAGGTCATCGGTGTTTTATGAGTGATGCTCATAGATGGTGTCCATATAAAACCCAAAACCAATAATTTTTAAATGATTACGATCACATATAATAGATGAATTTTCTAGATTTCAAAATTCTAACATCAAATCTCAGGGCTGTGTTCCTGGGAATCCTGTTATATTGGATGAACTAATAATGTGAGGACTATTAAATATTTATTTTATATTCAGGCCTGACAATGTCCAGCATCTAAAAATTGTACATGTCTCTTGCTTAAAGCATTATAAAACCCATCTTGACATTTCTATATAATATGGATTAAGATAGGAACTAGTATGACATTCATAAACATTGTATGAGATTTGATAACATGCAACCCTAAGCAGAAAGACACAAATTGTACTGTGATTTTAGTCTTCCTAAGAGCTACTGTTGACTGCAGGCACTCTGGCTTCAAATACTAAATTCTTGCTGTGCATACATGTGTCAGCTCACCTAAGAATTATGGTGATCAAATATCCGTCTCAGCTAGTTGATTTTTGTTGTTGTTTGAGGATTTGCAGTGGAAGAACAATTGCCCCAAAGTGCTGCAGTGTTTTTAATAAAAGCACTCTTTGACATCAATATGAAAAGTAATACACTTCATAGCAAAAATGTTAAATATCAAGAATAAGTCTGTAAGTGCTACATTAAAAAAACCAGAAGAAACCAAATGAAACATTTAAGGAATATGGAATAATGAGAAAACCCAGTATATGAACTTCAGGAAAAGCCACTTTTGACATCTATATGTCATATTTCTACTTTTAATTGCAGTTAATCCAAATGAAATATTTTGGGATGCATTTGAATACCTATATGTGTTTAGAAAGAAGTTGCATTCAGTTCAGACAATGATGGGAGTGCTGGTCCTAAATTGCAACACTAGATCATAATAAGGCAGTATTAGTCATTTGAAAGAGGTACTTTGTAGAATGCAGGAGTGTTCAAACATTAATTGCCTTATTCTAGATTCTTGTGGCTTATTCAAAAGCCACGCCATTAATGTACAGAGACAATATGGACCACTGGACCACTTTTCCACTGAAAGNGACATGGCTTTTTCAACAAGCGGGCCTGACCTAGGGTGAGTTTTAAATAGGGACAATTTTTAAACGATTTTAAAGAGCCACAGCTACCAATATTTGGATTTTAATTGGTTTTTAGCAGGGGAAAATTTTTTGTACGATGTTTTAATATGCTGTGAGCCGCCCTGAGTCCCATGGGGAGAAGGGCGGCATATAAATTTAAATATAAATAAATAAATAAATAAATAAATGACTAAAGTGTTAATTTGACATCTGGCTAAGAGTGATTGTTAAAAGGATTTTTTTAAAGGAGCTAACATTTCACATCTTATGAGCAACTACAGCATTGTGGTCTCTGGTTGCAACATGACAAGGCTTACATAGCCGTTTTTCTTCTTCACACACAGCACATACGCTACTACATTCCTTACAAATGAAAATCATTTCTTCTAAGCTATTATCACACACACACACATGTATGTATGTATGCATATATAAAATATGTGAGTGTACACCATAATACATGCATACACACATATATTTGATACTCCTTTTGGGGTTTTTTAACCAGTAAGCAGAGTGACAGGTATATATTTTAGCATTAATTAATGGAATTATTTTATGTAAGAAACTTTAATAGCTTTGATGAGTTTCCATGCCTATGATCTCAGTATAGCAAAGCTGTTGATGAATATTTAAGTCCCCTTTGGTCTTTATTACCATAATGGGAGATAAAGCAGACTTGCAGAGGACAAGTTTATATTGTAAATACTTGGCATTGAACTACGCAGCTAATAAAACATAAGGGGGAAAAATGATTTATGTGGAATTAATGGCAGATTATGCAAGCAGGTTTTGAACATGAAGTACAATTTCACTATTTAGAAATAGGAAAGGGGAATCAAAATTCTGATAGGGCTAGAGCCCATTTTTGAATATTATGATCAACATGCAAGCAGGTTTTGACTGGAGCAATTTTATATGTGCTATTAAAAGATACCGTATTTTCCAGCGTATAAGACGACTTTCTAAACCCTGAAAATCTTCGCAAAAGTCGGGGGTCGTCTTATACGCCCAGTCTTATACGGCGGAAAATACGGGTATTCTATTTTATTCCTTTACACATGTGGTTTGGCATATTACTCATCAAGTTTTCTCTCCCCCCCCCCCTCTCTCGCTCAAACTCTATATTTTAACTGGAAAAGTTGGGGGTCGTCTTATATGCCCAGTCGTCTTATACGCCGGAAAATACAATATTAGCACGACATATCAATTTTTTTTCTTCAGACAATATATTCATGGCATGTTAAAGCACTCCCTATCATTCATGCCTGTTCAAAGCTCCTGTTTATTATAATGGCTGCAGTTTTCCATTCATTTTAAAAGCCTTGCTTGGCAGATTATCCAATGGAATTGGAAGAGTCAAGCGTAAAATTCTATTGATCCTCAATCTCAGGATGAAAAGGGGAAAAAATGGTTTTATTTCTCTGTTCACTTTATTAAACATAGTCACTTTTGGGTTTTTTAATTAATAATTAAGGGGGATGTCAGACAGTTTTCTACTTCCTATAGACGTTTATCCTTTTTAATCAAGTAATATAGTATTATATTATATTAGGGGTTAGATCTGTCAATGTTCACATCTGATCATAGCTAAGCAATCAGATTGCTCTTGCCTGAGATGAATAGGGATGATAGTTGAGATCTAAACCCTGAAACTGCTAATAATTAGATTGGGCCAAAAAAAATAATCCATTTTGTAGGCAACTGTAAAAATAACAGACAAGCCATCAATTTAAACCAATGCTATTCCATGCAATATATTCACTTTCTAGACATTATTATAGAAGTACATACAAGTACTATGCCTTAGAGACACAAATTGCTCCAGGTATTTATGGGATTTTAGTGTCTATTAAACATTTACCACAAAAAGAAATCTTGTATTTCAGGAAAGGTAAGCGTGTTACGGCTTTTATCTGTGCAGACATTAGGGAGAAGGTTACAAGTAAAATGTAAATCAGGCACTTCTCATTCAACCAATAAACAAGTGAAAGATAAAAGGGAAAAAAAAGTCTTAGATTGGTGGCAGAAGTAATTTACTATAAGAAATAGCAATGCTACAACTTGGGTTAGACCAGTGGTTCTCAACCTTTTTAATGCCGCGACCCCAACCGGTCGTAAGTCGAGGACTAGACCAGTCGTAAGTCGAGGACTAAACCGGTTGTAAGTTGAGGACTAAACCGGTCGTAAGTTGAGGACTACCCAACCGGTCGTAAGTCAAGGACTTTCCCTGCCCGGGAGCGCCGCGCATGTGTGGTTCCGCCCCCTGCGCCGGCTGAGGCGTAGCTGGCAAGCGGCAGAGACGGAGCAGGCCGACCACCAGCTGGCCCAGCCCAAGGGAGGTAAGGCACCCGCCAGAAAAGGGGAAAAAAATGGCGGACAAAAAAAATGGCGGACAGCCTTGCTTGGCGACCCCCATGAAATGGTCGATCGACCCCAAATGGGGTCCCGACCCACAGGTTGAGAACCACTGGGTTAGACATTGATGTTTTTCTTCCACCTGACTTAATGGCAGGTCAGTATGAGCTGATGAAAAACTGTGCAAAAGTGGACCATTCTCTACCATAAACCCAGATACCAACTCTGTCTCCATATTTTCATTGGCAACAATACTTCAGTTTCTGCTGCTATTAGGCACAATATCCGCTCATCTTTCCAATATGATATCCGCTATCATTTTCCAGTATGCCAATTCATTCTATGTAAGACAACTTTCTGCTGTGAGTATAAAAGAATAAATGTATATAATCCAACATCTGAAGTGGCGTTACGCAAAAACAAGCAGGAAACTCTTCTGAAACATTCCATTATTGATGGCTATCCTTGTGGGGAAAAAAGATTCTAGTAAATGATTTCTCTCCCCCCCCCCATTTTTTTTTTACCATGCCTGTTTTTAATGGAATACAATTTTTGCTTTTTGTTGATTAAAGCTGCTTTTCCATCATTGGAGCTTAAAAACAGGAAATGCTACATCAACACATACTTTTAAACATAGTGTGGAGATGTAGAAAGAACATAATGGAGAAACTGCACAATTTGCCATTTCAACAAGGTTCTCCTGTTTAAAGCTTTCAACAGAACCAGAGAACTTATGCAAGTTTTAAGGAATTTAAGACAGATTTTTTTTTCTCCTTGGGATCCAGCTTCTCCAGCAAAGGAAGGCAGGATAATCTTTACTAATAACCTTAGGAATGTTAATATATCCTAGTTGTTTCCATTAAAAGTTTATATTATAGATATAATAAAACCTCTAATATTAGCCACAGGATTTGTGGAAATTCAGATGAGTACACATCTCTTCTAAATACATAAAAGTTTTATTTATGAAATCTAATAATTCATATTCTAATTTTATTTATAGGAAAGATGCTTTTTATATATACATAAATGTACAAAGGTCTGAAAAGTATTTGGAAATTAATGGACAAGGTTCCCACGAAGAACATGTGTGTATAGTGCTAATGTCTTCATATACAGTACATGTCACATTTTTATGAATAGTTAATATAGTTTGATGATGCTCAATTCCAATCATGTGCAAATATTTACTTCTATGTTTTGGTATAATTGAGGATCAAATCAGTATTTTTTAAGCACTGCAAAAAAAAATTCTGAGATGAGATGGTAGAGGAATATGCATATATAAATCATAGATAGTTATTATGCCATCTTCATAACATAAACCAAGGTCATCGATGTTTTATGAGTGATGCTCATAGATGGTGTCCATATAAAACCCAAAACCAATAATTTTTAAATGATTATGATCACATATAATAGATGAATTTTCTAGATTTCAAAATTCTAACATCAAATCTCAGGGCTGTGTTCCTGGGAATCCTGTTATATTGGATGAACTAATAATGTGAGGACTATTCTTAAATATTTATTTTATATTCAGGCCTGATAATGTCCAGCATCTAAAAATTGTACATGTCTCTTGCTTAAACCATTATAAAACCCATCTTGACATTTCTATATAATATGGATTAAGATAGGAACTAGTATGACATTCATAAACATTGTATGAGATTTGATAACATGCAACCCTAAGCAGAAAGACACAAATTGTACTGTGATTTTAGTCTTCCTAAGAGCTACTGTTGACTGCAGGCACTCTGGCTTCAAATACTAAATTCTTGCTGTGCATACATGTGTCAGCTCACCTAAGAACTATGGTGATCAAATATCCGTCTCAGCTAGCTGATTTTTGTTGTTGTTTGAGGATTTGCAGTGGAAGAACAATCGCCCCAAAGTGCTGCAGTGTTTTTAATAAAAGCACTCTTTGACATCAATATGAAAAGTAATACACTTCATAGCAAAAATGTTAAATATCAAGAATAAGTCTGTAAGTGCTACATTAAAAAAACCAGAAAAAACCAAATGAAACATTTAAGGAATATGGAATAATGAGAAAACCCAGTATATGAACTTCAGGAGAAGCCACTTTTGACATCTATATGTCATATTTCTACTTTTAATTGCAGTTAATCCAAATGAAATATTTTGGGATGCATTTGAATACCTATATGTGTTTAGAAAGAAGTTGCATTCAGTTCAGCCAATGATGGGAGTGCTGGTCCTAAATTGCAACACTAGATCATAATAAGGCAGTATTAGTCATTTGAAAGAGGTACTTTGTAGAATGCAGGAGTGTTCAAACATTAATTGCCTTATTCTAGATTCTTGTGGCTTATTCAAAAGCCACGCCATTAATGTACAGAGACAATATGGACCACTGGACCACTTTTCCACTGAAAGAGATGTATTGAATGCATTTCAAAGCATTTCTCTGGAAGAATTTGCAAATCTTCCATTCATATAATACAGTCACGTAATACAGTAACACCCTGTGACTCACAGGTTTTGTATACTGTAATTCAAAATAATTATGTACAGATGATTTAAAAATGAGTTGACAGACAGCAGAAAACTATTTTTCAGTTCAATGCTGTAAGACTGGAAGAACGTTCATTCTTCACCTATTATTCAGAGGATCGAAGATCCTATACCTCTATAGGAGGGAAAGAACTCTATTGCTGAAAGATTAATTTGGGGAAGCATATATCATATGTTTTATGCCCATTTAAAATTTATTAGACTTACTTTTGCATGTAAAAAGAAGAGAAACCCACAAAATATATATATAACTGTCATGTATGAGATACCCCAGGCAAATGTATAATTTATTATTTAGACAATGGAATCTTACCAAGTATCTACCGAAATGTCTACTGTATGAAAACAATACAGTACTTGGCTGTATGAAAATTTCCCAGCTGTATGTTAATATATACATTGTAAAATTAATACATTTATGCAGTTCATATGTGCAATACAAGGTGCTTGTTATTTTTTTAAAAGCCCTGATGGTTATTTCAATGCTGGCTGATTCAATTCTCCAAGTCTGGTACATTCCAGGTTCCTTTGCTTAACCAATGTTATCTATTGAAACACTGGAAGCTCATCTTCTCTGTCACAGCATCTGCCTTTTGGAATAAGGTTTTTCCCTGAGATCCAGATGGCCCCAACTCTGCCATTATTTACCCTGGGGAGGGAGAGTGAGACCTTTCATTTCATTGTACCTGCCATATTTTATCTTCATTTTTTACTGATTTTATGGCAGTTTTTAATTGTATGAGCTACCCAAAGTCAATGAGAGTCACGATGCATGCAAGTTTAATAAATCGTCGTCATCTTCATCATTATGATCCAATTTCCTTTTGCATTGGCAGCATTATGCAAATCAGAGGAAAAGAAATTAAAGAAGGTAAGAGAAAAGGAAAAGAAATCTAAATCATGTTGATACTACTAATTATGATGCCATATCCTTCTATCCTTACAAACCAGCTTGTTTCCATTGTCTCCACACATTGATTCATACAGTCCCTTTTGTTTTCTCTTCTCCCCCCCCCATCAATTCCATCTTAACATTTCTCAATCAATTTTCCCAAGGTCTGACTTTCAATTTCTGATTGATACTCCCAGAAGTGTATTAGATATTCAAATATAATATCTCTCTAAATGGATAAATGATGAATAACAGTTCTTAAATGGCTTGATAGCATGAGATCTGGATGTTTCCTACAGCTGTACTGCCTCCCAGAAGTTTGTTGTAGATGCACATGTCAGTACAATGAGCATCAGGGACAATATTCCACTGCCATCCATCCATCCATCCAAATAATGCACAATAATAATTCTTAGAAGTGCATTATTTTTTCAAACAGGATGATGAACCAAATGTTGCTGGACTACAATTCTTAGCCTCCTTCACAATTCACCAAATTACCTAATACCCTGATAAAAATAGTAGTTCAACCTGATTTTTAAGAGCAGAAAATCCTGATTCTTGTTCCATTCCCAGAAAGTTACTCACCAGAAGGGATTGTAGTTTGTGTTACCTTTGTCAGAAAAAGAAAAAAAATGATATACTCTGGAAGAGTCTTTTCAAAATTGGATATCATGAAGATGTATGGCTTCAACACCCACAATCCTCAGAAATGGACACTGTGGCCAAAAATTTTAGGAACCAGTTAAGGAAAGGCTGCTCTGAAGTTGACATCCTCTACATTCCCAAATTCAATATCCAAGGACAACAGAGTTCTATACCCTTGAAGGAGCTATGGACATCACTAAGGAATTTGTGTAGTTCATTAGCATTTTAATTTTTACTTCCAATTGTTACACTTTTTAAAGTACATTGAATGGAATATATAAATGTAATGAAATTCAATAACAGTCTGCAATATTTTAAAGTGGAAAGGAAGGGCTGAATAGGAAAAAAAATTGTTCAAAAGCATCAGAGGACATTAAGCTTAATTTTTAACGGGAAGAGATGTGCGTAATTTTATAAGAATTATTGCTGCAACAGAGGTCTGCTTCAGTGGTATACTAGTTTATCTGTAGTAGTCTGTAACATTAATATGAAGTACTGATACAGCACTTTTCTTTCATTCCAGTTTGAAAAAAATCTTGTCCTGGTAAGCTTCCAAAAACATGTTATCATCAAACATAGGACAGTCTCAGCTGCTGGAATTTACAGGAAAGGCCAAATTTGGGTAATCCATTCTGAAATTGTGCAATCAATAATTAGTTCCTTCAAATGTGATTTGTGTCATTGTCAAAAATAGTAATTTAGGATCTTTATTTATTGTGCTGGACTGGATGGACCTTAGATGAAAGCTATGGAATGGAATGTATGAATGACCTTGAGGAAAGAATGGAAAAGATGCTGCCTAGGAAACTATCTGACAAGAGAAGGGGGAGCCCTCAAGGTCTTAACGATCCAAGAAAGAAACTTAGGAAGGATCTGCCCTAACTGATCAGATGGTTAAAAATGGCGGTGACTTTGAAACATTGATATCAACTCCCCAAAGCAAACCAGACAGGAAACACCAGACAATTAAATCTACTTTATTGTAAGGCTACATTAACAGAATTTTGCAAGTCTGAAGGTACAAACTTTCTACTTGATAAATTTGGTGAGTCCTTCCTACATTTCTTTCTCTGACCATTAAAACCTTGGGTTCCCCTTTCTCTTATTGTTTCCTAGGCAGCATCTCTTTCCCTCATCCCCCCAAAGTCATCCACACATTACACAATTAAAACAAGTGAACAGAACACGCTATGTGAAAAACCAAATCATTAAAAAAAAACAATTGTATTTTGTTTGGGAAAAGAAGGCGTGCTTATGAGAGAAATGTGTGCAATAGGTGTGCTATGTAGTAACCAAAAGAAAGCATTAAATATGATACTGGATACAAAATTAGTTTCCTGAGAATCTTTCTTTTAATATATTTTTAGGAAAATGAGCAACTTATTTCGGTGTCTTACATCACATGTTTGGTGTGGAGTAGAATTAATAAAAAGCTTGAGGTAAAATGAATAAAAATCAGCTGGGTGATGTAATGCAAGAGAAAATACAGCTCTAAAATTCCTCAAGATGTGATAAATGAGTCATTTGTGGTTTTAAACACTGTGTAAAAGTACACATAATGTGAGGAAAGGAAATTCTTACCACCACTTTCACATCAACATTTTAATGATTCATTTACCTTATCTTATGAATGAAATTCTACAAGGTGGTCTTGATTTGTAACACTTCCTTTTCCTGTATTTTCCTTAGTTTATTTTATTTTATTTTATTAAAAAATGGTGTTGAGAAAGAAAAGTTGGAATAGCTCCCCAATTACTTTTGATTAAGGTAGTTTTCAATTTAGAACCATAATTGAGCCTGGGAATTACGGTTGTAAGTCATGAAGATCGTGAAGCAGGTCATCACATGACCGACCCTTTGGGTGGGATTTTTTTTGGGGGGGAAACTGGAAGTAAACATCACTTTTCAGCAAAAACATCATGAGTTGTAATCACCTGACTGCAGATGCTGCAAACAGACGTAAGTACATGTCAGCTGCCAAGCACCTTAAATGTGACCACATGAACATGGGGGGGGGGGAAACGGCTGGCATAACTTTGGATAGGTTCCAACAGTTTGTAGGATCCATTTTGTAGGATCCATTGTAACTTCAAATAGCTGCTGAGTGACCAGTTGTAAGTTGAGGACTACCTATAATTAAACCCTAAACATCACAGCCTTGATGCAGTACTGAAATGACTGCCTAATCCCGCAATTATTTATTTTCAGAATAGCTAAATAAAAGCCATCCCTCTCTATGAGGAAAATATGAGATTTTAAAATTTGATAAATAAATAAAAAATATCTTAACTTCCATGGACACACTTTTGAATCCCTGACAGCTTTAGTTCCCTAAAGGTAGGAAAGGCTCTTCATAAAAACAACAAACCTATAATTTCCATCTCTGCATGTGGATTGGGGAAACATATGGAAATTACGATTGTTGGACTAAGGAGCTGCCCATAGAGTTGAATGATCTGAATGCTGGGTCTGTTTTGCCCTTACTTTCCTAAAGATAGGCTAAATCATAGATTGTAGAAGTAACCAACATGGATTTAACAGGACGAAGCTGGGAAGTGAGCGTACTATGACAAGGTAAGATCAGACATGATGATAGATGGAAAAGCTTTAGCAATAAAGAAGGTCAGGAGTTCACAAACTCCCTGGAAGAACCATGAGCAACTTAACCTGATCCATCATACACTGGTAGCCCATGAGCATTCCTACCACTGCCCGTTCAAATCTGCAATACTACAAACTTTGTGGACCCCTATGATCTACAGATAATTATTAAAAACAGTAAATTTATTTCTCATACAACCTTAATATGAATTGAAATTAATGAAATTAATTTTACTGGGAGGGAGGTGAGAAATGTTACACAAATTAATTAACCTCTTCTCGGCTGATTTGAAACTGCGCAAGGCAATTGCTGTAAAACTCATTGCCCCGATGTAGGCTACCTGTAAGATTTATGGATATTTAAATTATTTGATATTTTGTATTAAAACTTAATTTCCATCCAATCTTTACATTATGTGATTTACGTTAGGAATGTTATCTGGGTGAAAGATTAGAATAAACATTATCCTGCATGTCACATGTGCAACATCATAAGCTTTTTATTCAAAATAGTCACAAGAACCACATTCTATGTTAAGCTCCTAATTACATTCCTGACATACCTTTTGGCAGCCTGGACTTGTTCACTGACCTTGTTATAATGTATGATACTAATTGACCTCCCTTGTTTCTAAATAGGATCTTAATGTTTATAAATACATATAATTTCAATTACTTATTTGTGTCACCCTAGCATTATATACACATACTTCTCCACTTGCAAAAAACCCTCACAACAAAGTTATAATACTTTCTATATAGAGCAGGGGTCCCCAACCCCTGGTCCGTGGCATGCCAGCAACTGGGCCACACAAACAAGCAAAGCCCCATCTGTGGGATGCAGGCAACACACAAAACCACGGCCCCTCTGGTCTGCGGAAAAAACTCTCTCCACATAACCGGTCCCTGGTGCCCAAAAGGTTGAGGACCTCTGATATAGAGAACTCTTTACAACATAGAACCCCTCTTCTTTTTTGAAAAAAAAAAAAAGAATTATAGGAGTATATTCTACATTTCAAATAGAGAATGTTTTATGAATGGTACAAATCAACAGTAAACTATAGTTGATATATGTTTCTGTCTGATGGTGGAGCTAAGATTTCTGTTATTAGTGAGTTCATGTTGATGCAATCAAAATATATTTCTGCAAGTATTGTAGTTGTATGTATTTTATAGTAGAGAAATGAAGGGAAGAACAAACAATTCAGTTGTTAAAAGAAATCCTAATTCTTGATGGGAAAATGTATTTCTCCTCTAGTTCCTCAGTTAATTTTATGGTTTAGCTGTCAGTTTGGTGAGTTTTAAAATGTACAGTGACAAGCCTGTTTTTGGCCAGCCCTGACAAAGCATTTGATAACGAAAGCCACCGACTGCCCAAAATCAAGAAACATTATTTCTGTAGTTCCCATTTACCTTTATTATATTAAATAAATTAATGCAATATATACAAATATACTTCCATTCATAAAAATCATAAATATGTTAAGTTATTATAGTACCAGGAAGACCCTCAATTCACACCAAGGGTATGTACAACTTTACAGAATTATTAAAAAGTTAGGTTTCTTTCTATCCAGCAGTTAATCACCAATATATATTTAAAGTGCTAAGTTCTGGCAATGGCAACCAACAACACGTTACCAGCTGAAATAGTTGGCAGTTTTGATTAAAACGGAATAATCTATGTGAGAGTTGTTGCCAGATATCTGCCCAAAAATGGCATTTCTGAACCACTTCCACGGTCAATTGTCAATTCAGGTCAAGGGAATCTTTCCCTTTTTTGAGTTATTTACTTGTAACAAATTCTAATGTTTAAGGGCAATTTGTACCATACCTTTTATGCAAAATCAGACTGCTAAAAACCCTTTTGTATAGTTTTATCACCACTTGATGTACCCAGAACACCCAATATAAAAAGATGCCAACCAAAAGTGCAGTAAAAACAGTAACATTTCACCATATATGTCAGTTAATATATTTCAAACAGATCTCGTCATTTTAACAGTGAAGTTAAAACAGGAGTTTAACATAGTGTTTTAAAATCAGATGTTTCACAGAAACCATAAGCCAAAGGTACAACGAAGAGTCAGTTATTATTGCTTCCAGAGAGGACTTTTTTTTCCCATGGCATCCATGCAACATTAATGCATATCAAGCCTGTGATGAGTCAGGGTTGAGTTTTTAACTCCTTACAAATATGGTGGCATATTTTCTTTTTCTGAGGATCTGCTCCTTGCTTTTTTACATTTGCATATCACCACGGATAAAATGATAATCAGAATGAGGAGTCCAACAGCAGCCCCCACTATGATGAGGATTTTGTTCAAATCAAGAGCTGGAAAGAAGAGAAATGCAATGTCAGTTGAATTAGATGCAAGCTTTGTATTTATCCGAACTTTGCCCTGACTGAAGCTATTCTACATTAACAGGGGAAATTAAATGCTGTAATAAATCCAAAGCATTTCCTTACAACTAGGAGGAAACATTCCAGAGGCACTGACTTTCTGACAAAACTGGTGTAGAAGAGTTAGTGGATCCGAATAATAACCTTAGCTTAACAAGCTACTATAGGTGTTTGGACAAGAAGGGCTATACCCTGAGATATTTTATTTGTTCTGAATAGTTCAGTCCTCATACATCTGTGATATCTCTGAATATAGAAATCTAAGAATTTCTTCAAATCTTAGAGCAAAACAATAGTTGGTACAATCCGTAAGAAGCAACAAAACGAAGAAAAAAAATGGCATCATTTTATGACAATCTCTTGTGCAATCTGAGTAAAGTGAGGTCACAACTAAATTGTACCACTTAAAGGGAAACATTATAAAATCACATAATACATACCATCCAAGTCTTCCCTGTGAACACTGGTACATTTTATACTGCTTTTTTGATTTTTCTGGTTATTTAAGCGGCTTGGAATATTAGCTTGGACATAGAAACAGTAGCTGTTTTCTTTATCAACCTCAATTTCAAACTGATTGGTTTTTGTCTTTGCCGATTTCTAAATGCAACAAAAAGATTATTTCAGTTATCTGCAGATATTCTAGTTCTCCACACTGCAGCCCAGTAAATTGTAATCCACTACAGGTAGCCCTCGACTTACAACAGTTCATTTAGTGACCATTCCAAGTTACAACAGCACTGAAAAAAGAGACTTATGACCGTTTTTCACACTTACAATCGTAGCAACATCCCCAGGGTCACGTGATCAAAATTTGGATGCTTGGCAACTGGTTCATATTTATGATGGTTGCAGTGTCCTGGGATCATGGGATCCCCTTTTGCGACCTTCTGACAAGCAAAGTCAACGGGGGAAACCAGATTCACTTAGCAACCCTGTTACTAATTTAACAATGGCAGTGATCCGTTTAACAATTGTGGCAAGGAAGGTAGTAAAATAGGGCAAAATTCACTTAACAAATGTCTCACTTAGCAACAGAAATGTTGGGCTCAGTTGTGGTCGTACATCGAGGACTACCTGTACTGTAAAAACAGCAGTACAGGTATGATTATTGCTATTAATATAGGAGTAAACATAAAGGCTTACCGATTTATTACAGATAGTCCTCAATTTACAAGTATTTGTTTAGTGTCAAATTTATGACACTGAAAAAATGACTTATGACTGTTTTTCACATTTACAACTGTTGCAGTATCCCCATGGCCACGTGATCAAAATGTGGGCCCTTGGCAACTGGCATGAATCTATGTTGTAGTATCCTGAGGTCATGTGATCACCATTTGTCACCTTCCCAGCTGGCTTCCGACAAGCAAAGTCAATGGAGGAAGCCAGACTCGCTTAATGCCTGCATGATTCACTTAATAACTGTGGCAAAAAAGGTCATAAATGGGGCAAAACTTACTTAACAAATGTCTTGCTTAGCAGCAGAAAATTTGGGCTCAATTGCTCTCATAAGTCAAGGACTAGCTATAATTATGCTTTTTTTTTTATTTATTCCCCTCAACTTTATTCTTGAGAGCCGTGCCCCACTTTACAATAAAAAATCTTAAAGAGCATAGAACTACATCTTACATTCAAGTGAGTTTGAAAAAGGAAATGCTGATGCTGACCAGCAAAGGTTAAACATTCTTAGAAATTAGATTCTCACCTTGCCCGTGCTCTGATCCTTCCAGTAGTATATCATGTATTCAAGATCATTTTTGAATATGTCCCTGATAGTTTGCAAGGTACCATTAACTCTGTATGGTGTTAGTGGATCAGCTACTTCCACTTTCAGAGTTGCGTCTTTTTGTTCAAAATGTGTTACCGTTGGCGTTCCAAGCTCAGCTAGAAAAGAAGTACAACCTAGTGTGATTTTTTATAATATAAAAGAAGTGCACAACAAATGCTATTATTTTCAAAAGGTCTTGGGCAAAGGGATTGTATAGAATGGGGAGGAACAAAATAAGGAATATCACCTTTTTTTAAAAAAACAGCTGTCATAAATTGGGGAAAAATGCATTACAGTTCTAAGTGCAAACATTTATTTCTGAGCACAGATGTTTTTGGTCAATTTACAATGGCTGTTTAAAAATGTAGCATGACTAAAGGTGGGGAGTGCTAACTTGCCTATTTTTAGCTGCACAGGATACTTTTGTGGGTTTGCAGGTCTTTGAGTCAGTGTTGATTTCTGGTGACTATCTAGAGGACAAGCTCCTGCAGTTTTCTTGGCAAGTGATTTATAGTTACGGCACCAGGTTAGAAACTAGGAGATCATAAGTTCTAGTCCCTCCCTTCTTAGGCTTGGGTCAGTCACTCTATATATACCAGGCAGTTTTACAGATACAAGTTCCTCCATCAATACATCAAAATGAAACAAATGATTAAATCCAATGCTGTATTGTTCCAACTGAATAAACTAGTTTTCTTCCTTTTTAGCCTTTCATTAAATGTTGGGAGAGCCATAGGTTATATAGTAGTCCTTAACTTATGACCACAACTTAGACCAGTGGTGGCGAACCTATGGCACACGTGCCAGAGGCGGCACTCGGAGCCCTCTCTGTGGGCATGCGCACCATGCCCTGGAGATGGCAACTGTCCCTCTTCAACCAGCCACCTGCTAACTCGCCAAGGTCCCACGTGGCCAGATACATCCCAGCATGGCTGGTTTCCCTCCCCCCATCTCTCCCTCAAATGCTCTCTTTTTCCCGGGCACGACCCACTGCATCGCCTCCTCAGCTGTTGGCCAGCTGTCCAGCTCAGAGGCGGCTTCTCTGAACTGCTGGAGGCTGGCTGCGGAGCCCCAGAGTGTGCCGGCAGCCTGTGGTTGCTGACAGACACTATCAGCCTCTATGCGCTTGCTGGCCTCTGTGTGCGGGGGCCGATGATGTCAGGTAGCAGCCACCCCGGTCCCTGCCTCACCTTGCCCTGTGATAATGGCACCTCCGCCCTGCCTTGCTTTACCTCACCCCTCAGGATGAGCCTCCTGCCCACCGCCCCATCTGCCAGAGACTCCCTGGATCTCCCCCAACCCTGCCCAGCCCCCACAGGCATCCCTCCCCACGAGCAACATCGAGGTGGCCACACCCACCCAGTCTGCCATGACCACAGCCACGCCCATCCAGTGGGCCATGCCCACTTGGCACCCGGCGATAAATAAGTGGGTTTTGGGTTGCAGTTTGGGCACTCGGTCTCTAAAAGGTTCGCCATCACTGACTTAGACCAATGTGGTAGTTAAGTGAGGCATTATGTGACTGGACGTGACCTGACTTCCTTAATTGGCGTTGCTTTTTGGGAGCTTGGTGGGAAGGTCACAAATCGCAGGATACCGCAGTTGGTCATACATACAAGCTGACTGCTAAGTGCCTGAACTGTGATGATGTAACTGCAGGTGTGATGTGACAGTTGGAACCTTGAGGACAGGTCATAAATCACTTTTTCCAAAGCTGTCATAACTTTCAGCCGTTGTTAAATGAATGACTGTAAGTCATGGACTACCTCTATATAAAAAATTCAGTCTCTCAAAACTAAATTACAATATTGAACTATTAACAGGAAGCAATGCCTTCCTTTAAATCTTAAAAACACACTCCTTATAAGTCTTTATACCTAACTTTCTTTTCTGGGCATAAATATATTAAAGGTAGTGGAATCTATATCCTATTTATTATACTTACTTTGTATGTAAGGTACAAACGCTGAAGAAACTTCATATTGAGGTGTCTCAAAATTATCGTCATCATATGGTATTTCAGAATATATGCGTGCTGTGTAAGTATCTTTTACATTCTGTAGTATCACATTAGTAACGTCACATTCAGTTTTATCAGTATGAATGCATACTTTTTCTCGTCTTAAGAGATCCCTATAAAGATTAAGATCAAGAATGTAAATCAAGCATTTTATGCATAGGCATGAGGAACAAGATTGTTATATATATATACATGCCCTGCAAAATGATCAGAAAAAAAAATGGATATCATCCTGGCCACATACATAACTTTCACTTTGATCCATACAGTCAAAAAGCAAAATGTTACACATTTTCAAGGTCAGCAGTAATCTTGCCCATGTTAATGAGATAAACAGTGTAAATAAGAAAACATGAAATGGCCTTTATGTCCTTGAGTATTTTGTACTTCTGCAATGAATTAGACATAACTGCTTTCACAGTAGACTTAGAAGTATTTAGAAATGCAATAATACAGGAAAGGTAGGCCAAATTTTACAGTGTCAATTTATGCCCAATATCAAGTCACATTATGGAGATGTTTTTCATATATGCATTCTTGTTATTTCTCAAACTGCTCCATTACAACAGATGAAATACAAACATATCTAAGGAAAGGTATGGGTGTGTTTCCAAACGGTAACTTACCCGTCCATTTCAACGGTATAAACATAGCCAACTGGCTTTGGATCCCATTGGAGCAGAGTCTTAAAGTTGACTGATGACCAAGTAATGTTTACAGCCGTCTGTACTGCAGAGCTACCTGTTTGAAAATGTGTAGAGGAATGTGACCAAGGGATTTTCCCACATATTACAATATTTTGTGCGGGTTGTTAAATTGTTTAAGGCTCTGACAATATTATAAACATAATAATTTATCCCGTATTTTTCTAAAATGTCTGATTGACTCTCCTGGTTGCTAGCCTGGTGCCTTAATCACTAGACCAAGCTGTCTCTCATTGCAAATGTTGCAGGACTTGTAGCTCATGTGTTTTAATTTGTGCTAATCCAAAATTTAAAAATGAGATATATTATTTCCTCATGCAACAGAGAGTCTCCTTGAATCAACAGTTCAGACAAGCTACATCTGTATACTATGCATAAAGCAGTCTTCTATAATTAAAAGATTGTAACTCATAATCTCCTCTGATTTGTCCATTGAGCTATTACCCAAAACATGCAAAAAAACATATATTTGGAGAATATTTAGAATATTTAAGATATTCTGCATTAATACCAACACATTGGCTAGATTCTTACATGATGTTTAATCCTACACAAAAAAGTAAGTGTGGTAATGGACACTTCACATTATGCATTAAGTTGTATTTGTTGCCTGGAAACTTCTGGATGCATTTAAGGTGTTGGTCATCACCTACAAATCCCTACAGTACATGGCATAGTTGATTATCTATCTGGTTATTTGAGGGACCACATATCTCCAATTACGTCTGCACATACAAACTGAGTGGGTGCAATCCAGTCCCTTCACTTAAAGAGTGCCATCTTGTGGGACCAAGGAAATATATCTTCTCTATCGTTACCATTGCTTTTTAGAACAGCATCCCCCCCCCTCCCAGAGCTATGGACAGCGCCCACTATTCTGGGGAACCAAAAGATCTAGCTTAGTTCTCAGACCTGGAGCTAATGTGTTTGTGGGACCCATCATATTTATACTGCTTATTGTTCTGACTGTTTTAGTCATAATTGCCTGCTTATGTGTGTTTTTAATCATTTTCTTTTTTTTAAAAAAAATGTAAGCTGCCCAGAGTCTAACATAGTGGGCAACCTCAACAAATTTAGTAAATTGAACAGAATAGCATTTATATTATTTCTCAATGTGCTGAAATGGTTCACCCAAGATGCTAATTCAATGTCTAGGTTTCTGTCTAGAAACACTATCTAACCTCATGTTAGCTTAGAATGTCGTATGAACCAAGACACTGTAATTTTGTTTACGCTAAGCGGATGACCAGTTATGGTGGGCATATGAAATTTCTGTAGAAAAATTGGAAGGGGATTTTTTAGGACTTTTAAATCCACATTGCAAAGATCTGGCTAACCATACAGTGCTAGCAAAGAAGTATAGAAATGTGAAATCCTTGGTGCTCTCTGAAGGTAGTTGTCCATTTACAGATGTTTCATTATGTGACTAGGTAACACAGTCAGTGCAAGTGAGTGTGAGGTTTGTTCCTTGTTTACTATACAACAGCTTTCCCTGCCAGTGTTGGGGAGGGGCGTGATTTTCTCCTTGGTAGTTTCTTGATGAGAGGATGCTTGACTGTTTGTTTGGTGTTATTTGGGTGTAGGTTGCTGAAGAGGATGTGTTCAGGTCTTGTGTCTTCCTTAGCTTTTTTTTATTGTTTCTTTTGAATGTTGTGTAAATGTAAAAACTAAGAAGGAAACAAACAGACCAGAACACATTCTCTCCAGCAACCTACACCCGGATAAGCAGGGATTAACACTAGAGTCTAGACAAACAATGAAGCAGAAAAGAATACCCCAATCAAGGAACTATCAAGGAGAAAACTACACACACATATCCAACAGTTGCAGGGCAAACTACTGTAGATAAACAGAGAGCAAACTCCACAGTCACTAGCACCAATAATGATACCTAGTCAGATAATGAAGCAACTAAGCTCAGAGGGCACCAAGGGACTCTCCATAATTCAACCTTGAGCAACATATATTCTCTTCTGTTGGAAAATATTAATTCTTTGATGCCATTTTGTAGTTGTCTGCTATATTTCATATATGCCCTATTTGTGCGCCTTTCCAAGATTAATCCCTGAAGAAAAGGATATTGAACTCAAAGGATGGCTGGCTTTTATGTTTATGACTTGAGAAAAAGGGATACCTTTTTCTTTCTAAGAATGCATAATATCTCTCCTTATGCTCCAGTGATTACCGTCTTTATATTCATTGCATTTATATGCTCCTCATAGCTACAAGTTAGCCAGCTACATTATTGTACTATTGAAAGGTACCCTAAAGTTCCATTCTTTCTTTAGAAAACAGACTACATGTGACAAAATAGTCTTTGGCAGGCTTTATAGCTCTTCAAAGCAATTATTTAGATTTTATTTGCTTCTTGGTATTATTAGATTATCCTTCTTTCCTACATCTAATTTCATCATTTTAACTGAGACCTTACTGAGAATAAAATTATGTTTTAAATACAGGTTTCAATTTTTTTCTGTGGTTTGTGAATTTACTGATAGGATGTGCAGTATGGCTGTGTAATGGTTATAAATATTTCTTATGAATCTACATACACATTAAAGCATTCCAGGTGGGCAACATAAATATGTTGCCATCTTGCTTCTGTCCCACAAAGTTCTTCAACCATACTGTAGTAAGTGAGCCTTCTGTTGTTAAATAGGCAATGCAAATGTAGCTAACACCTCCAGTTATGTCCACATCAGTTTTAAATTCCAGTTAGTACCAAAATCCCATTCCACATTTGCATATTACATTTAATGGTATCAGATGGGAATAAAGAAGCAGCCCATTCACTCACACAAATAGGCAGGGAAACAGTTATATATGAATATAAATCTCTGCTTTTATATTAAAGATTTACAGCTTAATAAGTTTAAATACTGGTTGGAAAGAAGTATTTCCAACCTTGAAAGAGTGCAATATCTGCAACTCTCTGCTATTTATTAAAGTAGTCCAGCTTTTTTGCAGGTTTTCATAAGATGCTGCTTTAAGTAATCTATTAGCATCAGTGCAATTGTTAAAACAGCTACAAATTTTTTCCAGGCTTGCATACATACCTAAAAAAGACCAGGTTGTTTTAATGAAGGGCGGGTAGATATTATGTTTATGTGAGGTCCAAAGTACTTCTGATCATTTTCATACTACACATAGCCCTTCTGCTTAGTTAATCTGTTTATAACATTTTTTAATGGAATAGATTTATCAATGCCCTGTTGATATTAAATTAAGAAAACTCATTGTTTCAATGCGACACCATGATATCAACACACTATTTTAAAGTGTACCAACATTGCACAATACTTATAAGCAGGCCTTTTTTTGTCATAGAATGCCCAGAACGGAGTTCCGGCACCTTTTTTGGATGGAACCTTGTAGGGTATGACGTGTGTGAGTTCCGGCACTTTTTTTTTTTTTAACAAAAAAAGTACTGCTTATAAGTGTATTTAATTGCTTTGAAAACATTCTAGTTTTTCCTATTTCTTAGTAAACAGACGGCAAATTTCTCCATTAAACTTATCCTCTGGATCGCCTTGAACAAGGAGATAGGCAGCAAATAAATTTGATAAATAAAACACTTAATTGATAAATATTCCGAATACATGGACTTAAATCACCCCATTCTTCCATTTGCACTTGAACAATCAACTCAGATCTGACTAGAGAACATATACAAATATATCCTTAACGCTTAGTTTAGCAGCTCCTAACAGAATATACTTCTTAAACCTTTCTGATAGATTCCATACTTCTTGCCAGTTTTTTTTATCCCCAGAATGATGAGCACTCCCCATCACTCAGACACTTGTACCCAGCTTCATGGATTTTACTTAACTAGCTTAAGTAATTTCATCATTATAACTGAGACCTTAGCTCATTTCTAGAGGGAGCTGTTCTTACTTAAGACCGGACCTCGCGCTGCAGTCCAAATGCAAGGATGACCTCTAGCCCACTTCAACAACTATTCTTATTCTTATTTAAATCAAAACCGTGGGAAATGGGGAAAGAAACCACACGGAAGGCGAAACAGAAACGACGGATCCCCCAAGCTCACGAGAAAAAAAAATCCAGCGTAACCCCTTCCAGACAGCAAGCCAACCGCGCAGACAGCAAGTCCAACGGCGCGAAAAAGGGGCATCTCGGGGATGGATCCCCTCGCCCGCCCGCCCGCCCGCTCGCTCGCTCGCTCACCTGAGTCGGAGAGAAGCCGAGCGAGCATCGCGCAGAGCAGCAGGAAGGCTGGAGAGCCGGGCGCCCTCGCCGTGGAAAAATGCCGCCGGAACATCAGGACTCGTCGAAGGGAGTTCAAGAAACGGAGAGCTTTGCGTCCGTGTGTGTGTCTGCCTGTGCGTCTGTCTGTGTGTGCGGGCGGGCGCGCGAATCAGCGGCGTTAACTAAGAAGTTGGCTCGCTCTTCCTTCTTTTATAGTACTCCCCTCTCTCTTTCTCCCCCCCCCTCCCGCCCCTCCCCCCGGAAACTCCGGACAGACGGCGGGTGGCTGCCTTAGAGGTTCCTTGAATCACTCAGGCGCTGGCTGTGATTCAGCTCTCACGCCCGCGAACTGCCACCGCGAGGTGAACCGCTCCTTCTCTCTCTCTCTCTCTCTCTCTCTTTCCAGGATCCGGGCCAGGTGCGCAGCGGGGGGAAAGGGAGGAGCGGCCTCGCCTTTTGCACAGGTATCTTAGGGTGGAGACCAGCCGAATTCGGAGGGGAAAAAGAAGCCGGTGATCGCGGTGAGAGCCTCAGACTGGAAGGGGGATGAGGGTTGCTTTCTTCCCCCTTGCTCCGCCCCGCGATGCGCGGGAACGAAAGGGCACCAAGGGGCCAGCCATAGATCTCCGTCGCCGTCTGAAGCGGGAGGAGGGGAGAAGAGCTGGGCGAGAGGAAAGGCCGGTGGATAATGATGCTTTTTCTAACCAAGATTAGAGAAACCACCCTTGCTGAAGTCAAAGGGGGTGTGCATGAACTGTTAAGCCCCATCGATCTGGGTAGATCAGTTCAGATCCAACCGCACAATTGGAAGCACTCAAAATGGGGGGGTTGTCGTCCCCTATCCCTGCCAATGCAACTTAAAAATCAAATGTGTAATAAACTGTAACCTTCTTCCCAAAGCAGTCGCCATGTTTGCTTATTTATTCCCGGCTTGGATGAACCAGGATGAAGACTTACTTCTAACAGTGTACCTTCGGGTTTTTAATAAAAAGATTCTCCTTATAGCGCACTGGCTCACTCTTGATCTTTAGGGATGAGCTACGCCGGTAGCTTCAGGGCAAAAATATGAATGTTGCTTTTGTAAGAACTCCATTTGAAACTACTCTCAAATCGCAGATCGCGGAGAGGTAACAGTTATAAATCTGACAAAGCTTAAGATGCTGAGGTCAAGTTAAAAAAAACGGCAGGATTGTCTGACATCCATGTAGGGATGATATTTCAAGTACAGGAACCTCGCCAGTTTCATGAGATCCAGATGCCTGCACCATAACTACTGTATCATCAGCTCCACATAAAAAAAAATATAAGCAGCTGTAACCTGTAATTTGATGGTTCCTTCGAGTGGGTCCCATGTAAAAATCACAGATTTTACCAAGACCCACAAAATATACCATTGGCAAAACGTACATTACCACCTTCTTTCAAATGCATAGTCTATATGTGTTTGAGATGTAAATTAGGACCGGTGTCAGATTTTTTTTTTCCATTTAGCTTATCAGGAACTATTGTACCACAATAATTTGTTTGCATTTAGAGATTTATAGCATTGTATTGCATTTGGATGCTGGAGAAAGTTGCACAGATTGAATTTATCTTTGAAATGTAGCTGCAATAAAGAAAGCATCTTGCTAAGAGAAAAAAAGAGGTAATGTAAGAAAATTCTTAAGGTATTTTTCTTACCTTCACTAAATTAATTACAATACTTTTGGGGAAAGAAAAAAGGTTAGAAGAATTTCTTGCGAGTACTAATTACGTTAAAACAGCGGGTAATGCTATATGTTTATATTGTGGTATTTATCCAGCTTCTTCTAACTGTAGATACCCGACACACACTGAGCTAAAGCATGATTGATCAGTCTACAGCTTAGTCTGTGCAAAACCTGTCAGCATGGTTAGTTTATGGTTCGGTATGCTCTATGAACTCTCTCTCGAACTCTCTCTCTCTCTCTCTCTCTCTCTCTCTCTCTCTCTCTCTATTTCAACTCAAGCTTCACTTTGAGAGATACTTTCATATACTTCTTGGCAACAAAATAAAAATGATTTGCTATTTCCTTACTCCGTGGTTTCTTATGTGCGGTTTTGGGTTGCTTGCTTGCTTTTGAACATCTTACTCTAGCCTATTTCTTGATGGTGTCTCATGCAAATAGTATGTAGGTCTAACCCTAGTTTACCTTTCTGAGAATTCATGTGATGCTAAACCTGCTGATGACAGAGATATTGTCGGATAGCAAACAACATCAATGGATGTTTAAATTCTATTGAATAGTGTGCAGATAATTTCTGAGGATACCCTTTTACAAATATACATCTGAAATATGAATGAGTTAGCAAGAGAAGGAGAAAACATTCTATATATTAATATTTGGAATAAAATGTGATTATGTTAATAAGACAGTAAATCTAAGTTGAGAAGATGTTTAAGAGATCATACAGTTCCTTGTGCCTCCTAAAACCTGGCTTAGGCAGCACTGTAAGACAGATTTGTTTTGCAGATGGGCAACATTATTGGCCATTCACTATTACTTTGTCTTTGTCTATGTCCTTTCCATCAGAAGCTTTTTTTGGTCACTGTTGACACCTGCCAACTGCCTTGACTAGTCCCTGCAGTTTTCTTGATAAGGTTTTTTGGAAAGTAGTGTGCCATTGTCTGCTTCCTAGGACTGAGAGAGAGTGACTGGCTCAAAGTCACCCGGCTGATTTCGTGTCTAAGGAAGGACTAGAACTCACAGTCCCCCAGTTTCTAACTTGGTGCTTTAACCACTACACCAAAATGATTCTGTAATTACTTTGTTTAAAATGGGTTAAAAGAAAAGATACTGTTCTTGGAAATTAATTGATACATCAGAAACAAGAAAAGTAAATTAAATGCTATGTTAATTTTTGATCCATGTGAGTAGGAAAACGCTACAAGAAATCACTTTTCCCCTTGACTTTTTATCACAATCTTGCCGTGAAGGACATTCTTGATATAAAAGCTACTGCACATGTTGTTGCCTCTCAACAGCACCTTTTTTTTGTTTGCCTTAGAACAACTTTTGATAGACTTGAACACTGGGCACTATCTAACAAAATGAAATTCAATGGTGAAAAAAGCAAGGTTCTACATTTAGGCAAGAAAAACCAAATATACAGGTATAGTATAGGGAGTACCTTGCTCAATAGTAGTAACTGTGAGAGGGATCTCGGAGTCCTAGTGGACAATCACTTAAATATGAGCCAGCAGTGTGGCGCAGCTGCCAAAAAAGCCAACACAGTGCTGGGCTGCATTAACAGAGGGATAGAATCAAGATCACGTGGAGTATTAATACCACTTTACAATGCCTTGGTAAGGCCACACTTGGAATACTGAATCCAGTTTTGGTCACCACGATGTAAGAAAGATGTTGAGATTCTAGAAAGAGTGCAGAGAAGAGCAACAAAGATGATTAGGGGACTGGAGGCTAAAACATATGAGGAACGGTTGCTGGAATTGGGTATGTCTACTTTAATGAAGAGAAGGACGAGGAGGGACATGATAGCAGTGTTCCAATATCTCAGGAGCTGCCACAAAGAAGAGAGAGTCAAGCTATTTTCCAAAGCACCTGAAGGCAGGACAAGAAGCAAGGGATGGAAACTAATCAAGGAGAGAAGCAACCTAGAACTAAGGAGAAACTTCCTGACAGTTAGAACAATTAACCAGTGTAACAACCTGCCTCCAGAAGCGGTGAATGCTCCAACGCTGGACAGCCATTTGTCCAAAATGGTATAAGGTTACCTGCCTGAGCAGGGGGTTGGACTTGATGACCTCCAAGGTCCCTTCCAACTTTTTTTTTATTATTATTATTATTATTATTATTATTATTATTATTATTATTATTATTATTATTATTATTATTATTATTATTATTATTATTAAGTTTTCCCCAGCTTTCATACCTCATTGGCAGATGGGACTGCAATTCTTGTCATTCCCAATCCACACCACTCCTGCAGGCTAGAAACTTGGAAAGAATTCCGAAACAAATTTGGGGGATCTGGTTTAGAGAGATGGCATACATCAGAGTTTTTCAAACTTTGGGGAATTCTGGGAGTTGAAGTCCACACATCTTACAATTGCCAAGTTTTAAAAACACGGAGGTACACCAATAGTGAAAAGGTTAAAAGTTCCTCAAAATGCAGGTGGCACATTTGATACAAAAGCATGCTGAATGAAAAGCAGCACGAGAGTTCCAGAGCCTGTTATTAGAAGCCCCAGTGAGCTTTTTTCCTAAACATATCACGTTTGCCTTTGAAAAGGAGGATTCCTGGAAAACACTTGGTTTCTATTCAAAGCTCTGACCATTTAACTTGATGCTTATTCTGCAGTGGGAATGATTATGGATGGGAAAAGAAATAAGGGCTCTTGACTATTATCACTGTGTGGCAAAGAGATTCCACAAAGCAACTTACCCAGCCAGTTCTTTGCAAGCTGCAGCATTTAAAGAAACTGATTTGAGGCAAAGAAATACTGTTTTATTTTCTCCCTCCTGACTTTAATGGCGTGACAGTAGCCATCTTCAAAATAAAACCTAGGTTTCAGAAATTACACGAAAGCAAGCAAACTCATCTTTCCATGAAAATATGGCTTTCAACTCATATTGTTTTATTTTATTATTTCCACTGAAACAGTAAGAATTCAGTTATAGAAGCTCTTAAAGGAAATAATTATCCTGATCCCTTTCAGTCAAAATACTATCTCCAGGGATTGGAAATCTGTCAGATTTCTTGTGGGTTTTTAATTGTTATCATATGTAAATGTTCAGGTACTGCAAAAAATTCTTATGAACAAGATTACATGATATGTAATCTTAATTTATTACTTAACTTACGTAACTTAATGTGGGCATTAAAATAGGAAATCTCAATCTAACATTTAAAAACATCTAAAAAGCATCACTTAACATTTAATAGCCTTGCCTAATTTTAAATCCTCCAGATATCCTTGGCTTCAGCTCTCATTATCTCTGTTCCACAATATATGGAGAACATCAGATCAAAGAAAAGGGCTACTGAACATATGGGAAAGGTGAGGGACAAAAACGTTGGGGTAACTATATGAAGATTGTACGGGCTCCAATTTGGAAAAACATTAGCTAATTACATTTCAGTTTCTGGAAAATGTGGGAGGAGAAAGGCGGATAGTAAACCCTAGTTGTCTGCTTGAAACTCCTTTGAAGTGCTTCATGTTTGTTCTTGATCTTCTAGTTCAGCACATAGTTGGTGTAAGTTCCTTTAAATAGTCAGTTCTTTGTAATCCACTAAGAGAGTAATATGTAAATTAATTTTTATTGGCACGCAATGTCAGTCATGTTCTGATCAAGTATACAATTTCAACATAATTTGAAATTAATTAATTTAATTTAGGTTGAATTTTATTTTGTTATTAATGGGCCTGTGTACAGATCCAGATTCAAATATCAAAATGTGATTTGTAGCACAGATTAGCACCTGTCATGAATACGGTATGTCTGCTTTAATGTGTTCCCAATAGGTGCTATGTGTGCATTCCGTGAATTTTGAATCTAAAAGACTCTATTAGCTAAATATCTATATTTCCTGCTTTGCTTCATCAGTCTGGCTAATAAATTGTTTCAATGCACTATAACTTAGATTCAAACTTCTTATTTTGCAAATCCTCAAGCAGCTTTTCAACTTTTGCCACAGCGAATGGAACATTTTCATAGTACAAGGAAGATCCACCCTTTCTAATCACTTTGTACCCTGCCTGAGGTGCCTTGGACTTTGGGGTTCTCTGGAAAACTGGGGGCTCTTTAGGGGCTCTGTTTTTAGCAGACAGAATATATCTGTTCTTGGGGACAAATTCTCTATCCAATATAATAAAGGCATAGCTGCTATTCTATTGTAAAAATTCCATATTTTTTTTTTACTTTATCTGTGCTACAAGTTAAGAGAGAAAGAGAGGTTTCAACTATGTACTGTTTTCATCAGACTTGAAAGATATGCTGGCTGACTGAATAGATAAATACGTTGCATAAGAAAAACAGATTCTAGCGCAGGACTCCACAGTTTATTAAAAATATGATTTATGGACAAAGTTTTCAAATACTTATAAAATAGCTTTGTGAGAAAAGATTTATTTGGAATTAGAAGAGTCTTTTGAATGATTGCAAAAATTGATGAGTTTCCTGATATTTCAGCAAGCAGGAACATGCCGGTTATAGTACTGCAAGTCAAACCAGAAGTAATGGGAATACAGCTAGAGCAGAACTGTGGGTCAAAGGGCAGAGTTTCTATGCGAGATTTCTCATTGGAAAATTACACAATTTTACTTCTTTAGCTGAGGAAAACAGAAATGATTAGTATTATGCTTTCACCTTCTTTATTTCTCTGGGTTGATATTTAAATTAGAACACTTTGATTTTATAATTCCATTGATAAAAACAATCTGACTCAAATAATTTAGTTTTTCTTTGGAATAATGGCTTCTATGTTTTCTTCTTTGTCGAATGTCATAAAACAGAGTTGTATGGGAATTACATGAAAGGCTCCAGAAAATAATACAGTATAACGAAGATGAATGAGGTCCTGTACATTGTCCCTTATTCCCTGGTTATCTCTTGGTTGGATTATTTCAACATGCCCTAATGAGGCTAACCCTAAAAAGCATCTGGAAGCTACACTCGTACAGAACACAGGGGTACAGACTCTTCTGGAGGCTCTTAGGGTGGCCCATGTAACACTGTTGTTCTGTGAGCTACATTGGTTGCCAGTCTGCTTCCAAGTCCAATTCAAGGACCTTTGAAGTCCTTTTTGGCAGGGGTCCCCAACCCCTGGTTTGTTGACCAGCACCCGTCCGTGGCATGTCAGCAACCGGGCCGGGCAAACAAGCAAAGCCCCATCTGCAGGATACAGGCAGCATGCAAAACCATGCCCCCTCAGGTCCGTGGAAAAAACTTTCTTCATGGAACCAGTCCCTGGTACCCAAAAGGTTGGGGGCCACTGCTTTATGGCATGGGTCTAGGTTACCTGAAGAGCCATCTTACTCCAATGGGATTAGCCTGTCCCACTCATTCCAGTGGAAGACGCCTAATCTGGATTGCATCTGCCAAAGAATTTCGGCTGGGAGGATCCAGCAGAAGAGCCTTTTCTATTGTGGCTCCCACCCTTTGGAATATTAAGGCCCTTATGGAAGGGCCTTAAAGCCTGGGTCTGCCAACTGGCCTGGGCCCCCGATAGGGGTGCTTTATGCTGGAGGTGGCTGAAAGGATAGAGAGAAGATCTCCATCCCCATGTTGCCTATCCTCTTGGTTTTTAGCCTTTATTTAATCTTTCTGAAGTTTTAATTGTTTTGTATTTTCTTTTTCTTTTTTTATCATTTTGTAAGCCATCCAGAGTCCCTGCAATAGTTGAGATGGGAGGCATATAAATTCAATAAATAAATAGATCTACATTGTATTATTTGGTTTAAGAATATAACCCTAAGCACATTAAATCTTGGTGCCATCCTAGATAGCGTTCACCAGGGAGGCTCATGCGGATAGTGTTAGGCGTTAAAATCATTGCAGTCTGCGTAAAGTTATTTCATTTGGTTTTGGTTTAAGAACAATGCATGAATCCAGCCATTGTAGTTTAATATCATATACACACAAAATAATTGTGGCTTAGTTAATGAAACTATGATTAAAAAATCTTGTCTTAATTCAGTGTGTGAGTTCTGTCTATGCCAGGTCATAAATAGTTTTAAACAGGAGTTTGTGACAGCATTGAACATTTATTCCTACATCCTGCTTCTAATCCAGAGCTAATAGTCTTTTATAAAAAGTCTATCCTGTTGAATGCAGAGAATATTAAAATAGGTGGTAAATATCATGCCCAATTACTTGTAGGACATCACATTTATTACATAATGCCCTTCCCTTCCCTTTCCCAAATTTCTGCTACTAAAATTTGTTGATCACCAGAGGTTAAGAACATATACTAGTATCAGAGACTATTTATCTCTTGTGATGATGAGCAGTAGAATACGATCTTATTTTTCCCAGGAATTTAATTGTGGGAATAAAATTGTGGCCTGGAAAATTATTTAGTCTTATTCTGCAATGTATTGTATTAACCATCTGAAACTAGTCAAAGTTCATCTATGTTCTCATCTACATTGGGAAAATACATATTGCCCACATGTACATTCTCAGAGTATCTACATAATTGATTTCACATTGTGAGGTGAGAATGTTAAAGAGGGATTCCAAATAGCATGACAAGATTTGGTCATAAAGTTGATTTTTCAGGTTGTCTGATCCCAAGATCTCAAGATGATTTTCTTTAAGCACAATAAATGTAGTTGGCAGAACTAAATTTTTCAAACTGGCAAATACTAAGCTCTACTTCTCTGAGGAAAACAGATGTAACTCTTCATAATGAAACAGTGCCATCATTTCTTTTACTTCATATCTTTTCCTCCAGGAGGTTTAAGCTATAAACATAGTAGTTTTTTTCATTTCTAATTACAAAAAAGTTACATAGATACAAGTTTTGTTAAATAGTATTATGAATATAGAGAATAACTATTTATATTACGCCTATGTTCCTACCTAACCCTTATTTATTATGTACAGTGCTTTTTTTGTAAGAAAAAAGGTGCCAGAATTCACATCTTGTTAATCTTTTATTTACCTTTCGCACTTGGTCAATCACTGTACAGTACATACACCCATATACGTCAGTTGTGTAACAAAACATAACAGTCGTTGCCCGCAGTAAGCACTCAGCGTGTGACCACATGACCAATCACAAGCCCAGCAGTGCCACAAGGCGAGCAGCCGGATGAAGTACGCATGCATTGGACTCGACACAGAAGCAGCCTGCATGCACCATTTTAATGATTTTGCCGCCGACCTGCTACGCTTGACAGGGAGATTCAAGTCCATGTGGACCAAACATCAAATTTTCAAAAGTTACTTTTAAAACTTGGAAAATCTGTCAAAATAAAAAGGTGCCGGAACTCTATTCCGGTGAGTTCTATGACAAAAAAGCACTGCTTATGTATATTGAATTACAGGTCTCATGATCTCCTGTACAAAACAATATGAATAGAATAGAATAGAATAGAATAGAATAGAAGGGACCTTGGAGGTCTTCCAGTCCAGAAGTTCCTCAACCTTTTGGGCACCAGGGACCGGTTATGTGGAAAGAGATTTTTCCGCGGACCGGAAGGGGGTGGTTTTGTGCGTTGCCTGCATCCCACAGATGGGGCTTTGCTTGTTTGTGCGGCCCGATTGTTGGCATGCTGCGACCCGGTACCGGTCCACGGACCGGGGGTTGGGGACTTCTGTTCTAGTCCAGCCCCCTGCTCAAGCAGGAGAACCTATACCATTTCAGACAAGTGACTGTCTAGTTTTTTCTTAAATAAACGGAATTATAGCCCAACATCTCTGACAGTTATCAGACTGGGGAAGGTGGAATATTATGATGCATAAGTGTGCAATGACATATATTGTCATTTATCTTTAAAACAGGGCACGGCTTCTTTGTGTGTTTAAAGTTCACCTTGTTTCTTTTCTAAAGAAACCACAAGAGAAAAATCCAGTTAGTTAACAGTATGTGTCAACAAAGTGACTCTGTCTTAGGCATCCTAGAATTCTAAGCCCTGCTTTGTCTTTTGGAACTGATAGCAAAAAATCTGGTTAAGAATGAAGTATTACTGCAGTACTTTTAGGAATGGAATTACATCCAGCAAATCATGTTTCCTGCCATCATTCATTACATAAAGATCTACAGAACTGATTTTTCTACAGTGTGTTCTTTCTTCCAAAAACTATATTGGTTTCTTCTAATTGCGTTACTTTTGATGCAGACAACTTGCATCTTAGTTCAATTATGTCCCAATAACTATTGATATATGCCCATATTTCCATAATCTGATGCTCCCCAGAAATATTGGACTACAATTGGCAAAATACCAAATCAGTTGTGCTGGCTGGATGTAATTGTTATTGCTGCCCTGTCAACTAGCAGGTGTTCAGCTCAGTAGTGGTTACTGATTTACAGGCCTTAGAACTGAGTCCTGGTTTTTTATTATTATTATTCATGAAGTTTTGTCATGCCATTAATACTTTAAAAATAGGTTTTTAAAACTGGAAACAGTGCAATTTCCAAATCTACTGGTAAAGATCTTGGGAAGATGTTCAGCATCTGGAGGCTGATGATAATATGGCAGTGCAAGCAAGCTACACACTATTAGGCCAAAGATCTAAATAGGTCTACTGATCAAAAGTCTCAATCTTCTGAAGAATAATAATTTTATGGCAGCTTTCCCTGAGAATCTTTAGATATGTTGGGGTTATAATTCCCAGAGTTCCATGCTGGATAGGAATTCTGGGAATTGTAGGTCATACATCTGGAGGACATAAGAATTATATGGTTAAAGATTTTGGATTGGAAGATGTTGAAGTATTCTTTTGCTGTTTCAACCAGAATTATTCTAATTTGCATAATGTTTTAAGTCATTAACTCAGCCAAGAAGAGTTACAATTGTAATTCTAGACTCCAGAATCTACATTTTTAAAATATTGCTAATGTATATAACATTGGGATATTAATACTGCAGTCCTATTTGATAATTGGCCTATTGAAAACAAATGGGATTTAATTCTAGAATTACCTAGTTAAATTGGCAGAGAAATATAGTAGGATAATTAATTAACTAAGCTAAATACTTGCTATAGTGCTACTTACTTTTCTTTGGTATCTCAACATTCTTAATATTTTTTTAGCTAACATGTATGTTGTCATCCTACAAATTAAATAAACGAATGATGGCAGATTCCAACTATGTGTATTTTATAACAGTTTGAATTTGTTATACAAATTATTGTTCCAGTATTCAAAATTATTATTTAAATGTATTGCAACTACCAATAGAGATCCTTTAATTATCATATTTATTACCATATTGCTTGCACATTCCAGTAACATTAAACCTATATTCCTAGAAGTCACTCTTGGTGGGCAGGCCATAGATAAGGGATCAGACTAAATAAGTTCCATTAGATAAGGAAATGACAGCCCATTCCAGCATTCTGATAAGAAAATCAAGGAGACATTCATAGCGGAACAAATTGTGGGTTCTTGGATATTTGTAAACTTTTCTGGGATTATGAGAAAATATTCCTATGGTTTTACCCAGTGCTTTTTTTGTAAAAAAAAAAAAAAAAGTGCTGGAACTCACACATGTCATACAACCCGCCTTGCCTACCCTATAAGGTTTACCTTTGTAGTTGAAAAAAAAAACCCTTCAATTTTTAGTGTATCTAAAAGACTAGAATTTTGTTCAAGGCAACTCTGGAAAATCCGTCGAAAAAAGGTGCCGGAACTCCGTTCCGCTGCATTCTATAACAAAAAAATTTTGTTTTGGTTTTACCAAAATTTTTAAAAAAAGATATCTAAAAACAAGTCTACATTGCTATCAACATATTAACTATTTTTTATTCTTTCTAATTATTATTATTAACTATTTTTATTCTTTCTAAAAGATTGTTACTATTTCATCAAAAAAAAGTTTTTATCACCAAGTCTAAGGAACTTCTATTCAAGATTAAATAAGCATGGGAGCATAGAGAGAGAGACAACCATAATAAAATTTTGAATGGGAATAAAAGGTGAATGTATACTGCATCACAATAGAGAATATTAATTTTTAATGCAATTATTAATTGATTATTTATATATGTTCATTTACTGTTAATTGTTAAAAACTGTAACCTTTTAACTCACTTCTGTTTTAGCCATGAAAAATACTGGCAGCATTCCACTGTTCTTTGGATTGTATTTTACTTGATTTGTACCTGTACGTCTGTGTATGCATATATACTCTATATGTTGCATACATATACATATGAACATTAATATGTAGACTAATATACTAAGATGCTTATATTGTAATAAATGCATTGAATATCCTGTATTATTCATATTCTTTACTTATGGTTCCTTTCTAAGGCCAATTTATTTAACATTATATAGCTACCTAATCTTCAGCACAGATTAAATGACTACCATTACAATCCATACCTTGTCATCCACGGGGAATCAAAATTGCAGCAGTAAAAAAAAAATCTAAAACATATTTAACACTAGCTGTACCCAGCCACGTGTTGCTGTGGCTCAGTCTGGTAAAAGCGTGTGTTGCTTTTACGTCCAACAGATGGTGCTGTTTTTCAAAAAAAGCATGTTTTTACCTGTCACAGGTGTGACATTTATATAATATAGGTATATAAAAACATGCACGTATTTGAATGCAACATTGTGTCAAAATTTCAAAGCAATCGGTGAAGAACTTTCGGAGATTTAAGATTTTGAACAAACGAACATTTACATTTTTATTTATATAGCTGGTAACACATGTAGATAATAGAAAATTCAGTAAATGTGACATAAATGGGAATTGTTTTTAGGACAGATGAATTATGTAATCCTCTGTTTTACTGCAACATTTGGTTAGAAGATCGCATTAGAGAGGTAACCAATAAAAAGTGGGAGGGACAGTAGCACATGCACAATTTTGTCTATTTTCTGGATTTCACTTAGATTTGTTCCAGTTTGGTATCTTGCTATATTTCTCTTCCAAATCTAGAGGACAAGCCTTCAGCTGGAGTAAGAAGAAAGCACCTTGTTCTCCTAATTACTTCCCATAAAAGAGTATGGATTATACACAAGTGGTGGTAGATATTCAACTTCTATTACCTGATTTTTATCTTACATTTTAAGATTCAAGCAAAAGTTACCCTAAGAAATATAAATGATTTCCTTTCCCATCTAGGACTACCAAGGAGACTTGTCAAAAATATTTACTGAAGCCAGTAAGCAAAAAATTAAGATGGGAATCCTGTATCCAGTGTAAATCAGACAAATAATATCATACACAAATTTATTTATTGATTGTGTTTATATATCCTCCATCTCCCTATCCAATGTGACTCTGGGCAGCAAATGTACCTTATGCATGACTTTGATCGTACAGAGGTTTCGGAAATAATATAGAATAGAACAGAACAGAACAGAACAGAACAGAACAGAGCTGGAAGGGACCTTGGAGGTTTCCTAGTCCAACCCCCTGCTCAAGTAGGAGAACCTATACGATTTCAGACAAGTGACATTGGAGGATCTAGAATGCAACTCTTGAAATATTGGATTGAACTTATTCTTCAAATATAGAAATATCCAAATACTAAAATAGCAAAACCAGAGATTTCCAAATCATAGGTAATGGGTTTCCTCTTTCACACACAACCCTCCCCCAATGTTCTGTTGTGCCAGATTTTTCTTCTAAAAAGTGTTAAGGTGAGGTATCTTGAAAGCAAAGAACACAATATTTTTTTTTTGATACTACAAATGTCACTGTTTAATTTCAGTAGGTGTAAAGTTCTCAGAAATAAAACACTTTTCAATTGTCAGAAATAAGATGCTGTTTAAAGAAAAATAAAGCATTTGGAAAGGATGTGTTTTCGTCCTCGTTACTAAATTAAATTTTAACCTAAATGCTCACTACCGCTATCATCATTACCAGGGTGTGATTTGAAGGAGAGTTTGGAATCTACCATCTCTTCATGTCTAGACTGGTCATAATTTTGACTGAAAGTACATTCAGTGCTTGAAACTGACAGCTTTTTATTTAAATCCCTCTTGTCCTTTAGCTTAGTATGTCTTTCCTGTTGTCGTTTAGATGGTTGTTTGGTTCTTTGCAGAAGGCATTTAGTTTAAAAATCGAAGGAACCTTTATTCTTTGTTTAGTTACCCTTCCAAACAGGTTTTCTATGAGCTGCACTTTACTGAAAATTTTTCTGTACAAAAACAAAAGTCAAAAGTCTTTGGATTCAAATGCTTCAGAGTAATCTCTTTCATAATTATATAGGCTGATATTTCACTTGATTATAAAGTAGTTCCCAAAATCTGTTTTTAAGGCAGAATTTAAGGCAGAATTTTTTTAGGAGTATAAATACTGTAGCTCGGAAGTAAAAAAAAAAAAAAAAAAAGTTGCAGGATGAATTTGTGTCCGAAGAAACCTCCTGCCAAGAAAAAATAGAAGCTGACTGATATTTTTTTTTCCTCTGTCATGCTGCTCAAGTTTTAATGATACAGACTTTTCTTACGTAGATTACACAATTGGCAATTTCACGTTGCTTCCGTTGTTGCTGTTGCATGTTATCCTACAAAATTGTTTACCCTATGGAAGATCTGCTAAACAATGAAATCATTCACCCCAGCGTGGTCACATCCCTGCTTATTTTTGCAAGTCAATCTTGTAGCCTTAGGCAGGATTGCAAAAAAGTTTTAAATTGAATTATCATCAAGACTAGTTAAATAAAGTAAGCCACCCTGGGAAAATATGAAAGGGTTTGCAGTATGTATCAATTAAAAATACCCGGTCAGTTCCAACAAGATATTAAACCAGTGATGGTGAACCTTTTAGAAACCGAGTGCCCAAAAACTGCCCCGCCCCCTGTCCCGTCCCCCCCATCACCCGCAAGGCCACTCACCGCCTCCATGGCCTGCCACAGATCGCCCAGGCGGCCCAGCAGCGCCATGGTGGCTACGCCCTCCGCACTCCACGCATCATCTGTGTGCGACAGGGCATGAGGGTGGAGTCTTGCCCCCGCTGTCTGGCTGCCATGTGCTTGGCTGTGCTGCTCCATGTCCGCGCCCAGGGGCAACTCTCCTCCAGGGGGGATGCTGGTGAGGAGGGGGCTGTGGGGAGAGGTGGGGCTGGGGCAACAGCATGCGTGCCCACAGAGAGGGCTCTGAGTGCCGCCTCTGGCACGCATGCCATAGGTTTGCCACCACTGTATTAAACCATGGGTACATGGTACACCTCTTCTACTTTCTTACCTCCTCTTATGTTCCATTCCATTTGCTACTTCCTAGCTGTAACAAGCCATTATGCTTTCATATGTGCAAATATATCCAAGTGCTATCTCTTTGATGTAAGCAACACTATGCGGAATGTAAGAAAGGTGTAAGAAAATAGCACACCCGGTAAAGATATGAACTAAGAAGCTAAATAAGAATATAAAACAATTGATAAATTACAAAATTAAATTTTAAACTTAAAAAAATTATTGCTAAATATATAAATTTAAATTTATAGTTATAAATACATAATTTATAAAATTATAAGACTATTAAAAAAAACATAGTTAAACCCAGCCAACACAGCTATTAGCATTATTCCCTATATTTCTCCATATTTTTCTGACTTTTAAAAAACCACCTGTGTTTCCTCCACGTCCACCCATTCTGTAATGAAAGAATAAATATTTTTTAAGGATTTCATCTACTCCATCCAACCCATAACTTTTCTAGTCTTTGCGTCTCGCTTGACCCATTCATTCTTCCTTCATCTATTGCAGGGGTCTTCAAACTTGGCAACTTTAAGACTTGTGGACTTCAACTCCCAGAATTCCTCAGCCAGCAAGGGCTGGCTGAGGAATTCTGGGAGTTGAAGTCCACAAGTTTTAAAGTTGCCAAATTTGATGACCCCTGATCTGTTGGTTTTGCGATTCAGTCTTTATTCTCTCATTTGAACAACCTCGTTGTACTTTCATGACAAACACATTCATATTCAGTCCACATGTATTCTGCATTCACCCATTCTGGACACTATCTTCTTTTGTGTTACAAAATACACACAAGCACTCCATTTGAACTGCATTGAACACACCTTTTATGTTTTTCCTGATATATCCAACTCTCACTTTCCTGTACCTTTCTACCAACATTTGCAATTGTCCCCAACTATTTCCCCCCCCCTTTAATAAACATTTCCCAAATTTATATATTTTGCTATAGTTTTATCTGTTACTTGCAATTATTTATTTAGTTTTTCCTTGTTAAGCAAAACTACTCTGCCATTCATGTATTATCTGTATTTGTTGCATCCTAAAATATATCTGTGGGAAATAATTTGGCTTCTTAGACAACAATAAGGCTTAATCTGCCTATGAAGCACATTCAAATAATTTGGGTCTAACACCACATTTTTCTTATTCTCTTCCATCATATACCATCTTTACTACATTCAGATCTACCGTTCAACTCCATAGTCACACAAAACGTCCCACACTTCAGACCTGTTCATTTCATCACAAACTTCTTCTAAAACAACAAATACTGTACACAATTAACTTTCCCACATTCATGCATTTCCCAATGCTTTGTTGAAAAGCAAATATTTGTTCAGGACACTCCCTGCCTGGCATAAAGCCAAATAGCACCTCCTAGATTTTGTTCATTGTCACATCTTGTGTCCTTTCAATCAGAATTTTTCCAAACACCTTCCCAGGTACATTTAATAAACTAAACCATTCATTTTCATTTTTGCTACCATTCCTTTTGTGAAAGAGAACAGCAATTGCATGTTCCCAATAATAGGCATGGCTGCATCCTTCATAATACATTAATTAAGTTGCACAATCATTCTGTAAGTAAAGTCTATTTATATGTTAGTTTAGTTATGTCATTCACACCTACAGAATTTCCATTTTTCAATATTCTCAGGGCATTTATTACTTTTCTAGGTTTTTCTTGGACACTACCATTAATAGTCTTAGTTTCAATTACACTTTTTGCTATATCATATCAATTCCTATACAAATGTCTAAAGTGCTCCTTCCAGCATTCATCGCAGTTTCATCCGGAATAATTTCATGATTATTACTTTTAACTTCAATAACTCTGCCAAAATCAATTCTGTTCCTCCATTTTCAAAACAGGGTGGTTTTTTTTTTTACTTCTATCAAAACTGTTCTGCTTTTTTTCTACCTCTATGAATCTTAATATTGTATGCTTTTAAAAGTTTTTAAGGATTTTACTAAACTTTTAATTGTCTTATATTCTCCTGGTGTTCGCATTTTTATTTTGTACCATGGATATTCCCAGGAGGATATTCCCAAACTAAATATAGATTTGGTTTCTCATGCACAGCCTATTTCACTTAATGAACCTTTTTCCCCCAGATTTTTCATTAGTTTAGCACCACACAATTCTGTGACACACTGCAATATAATTCTTTTTTGCTTTTCCCAAGAATTCTCCCACATCCTCTTTTTTTCCACATTCTCTTTCTGTTCATCATATTGGAATATTAATGCTTCTTCTATAAAGGACTTGCACTTACTTTTTCCATAGTCACTTTGCTTGGTCAGCCCCATCAGGTAAACCAGACTAGGAAATCACCTTTACAGGAAAACTAAGCCTAAAACTATTTTTATTGGGATTGGCTATAAAGCAGAATCTTGCAACTCTGATTCTGCAACATCTCTTCCTCCTTTTTATACTTAAATGAATTAGGGAGGTTTCTGCTTGAACTACTTCTAAATGTTATCTTAAATGTTACCTTGTTGCTCTGGATTTAAAAATTGTTTTGGCCCCCTTTACCTAGGTTACGGTTCCTGTATATCAATGCCAAGGTCATCTTCCTTACCCTTTAAACTTAATTTCTTCAACCTTTTGACTGTTTTTCCTAGGGGCCAAACAATCTGTCCCCTGTTCAGAACATATTTAGAACATTTTTGTGTCTTTATTATTATTATTATTATTATTATTATTATTATTATTATTATTATTATTATTATTATTATTATTATTATTATTATTATTATTATTATTATTATTATTATTATTATTATTTATTGAATTTATATCCCGCCCTTCTCCTTGCGGACTCAGGGCGGCTGACAATCGATTAAAAATACACCAATAACAATTACAAAATTAAAATTAGTTAAGAGGAAATATTTAAATGTCTAATTAAAATATGATTAAAATCCCTCTAAAAATTGCCCTAGGCCAGTCCCGCTTGTTGGAATAGCCATGTCTTAAGGGCGCGGCGGAAGGAAGGGAGATCAGGGATCACCCTGATCTCTGGGGGCAGCTCATTCCAGAGGGTGGGAGCTCCCACAGAGAAGGCCCTCCCCCTTGGGGTCGCCAGCCAGCACTGTCTGGCCGACGGCACCCTGAAGAGACCCACCCTGTGGGAGCGTACAGGCCGATGGGAGGTAATCTGTGGCAGAAGGCGGTCT
>NW_015386309.1:296043-299869 GCF_001527695.2 Protobothrops mucrosquamatus
CCCGATATGGTCCTCTGCTCCCGCCATACCTGCCCCTCCCACTGACCGTACTAATCACACCACCCTCTATTAATCCCCCAGTCTCCTCCCTCACCACTCCGCGCCCCCCAGACTGGACTGGCCCCGGCCTCAGAGAGGGCTCCCCCAAGTCCCCTCGGGCCAACCCTGAACCCCCTAAAAACCCCGAACCCCTTAAAAATTTGTTAAAACACCCCTTTAAAAATTCTTCTAATTCTCTCAGTCTTAATCACAAACAATCAGATCAGTTATGCTTTTAGTTTTATATCTACTCCTCTGCCACATAAGCCCCATTCCTATTCTTTTTAAATCCATCAGCATCTGATTCAATTAACCATGGTGTCTTCGCAGACAATCTGCAGGAGCTTGTTTGTTTGCTTGTTTATTAGACTTGTTTTCCACCCTGCTCAACAAGAGGTGAATCTAGGCGACTTACCAACATTGGGGATCAGAAAAAACTTGTTTTTTTTAATATACTGTACAATGATTCTACTGCTTTGTTAGAGAGAAGAGGTTGACCAGACAATCACTTCCTTATGCGGTGCCACAGAGTTCAGCCTTTTCCTCCTTACTTTTTAACAGATACAGATAACAGATGCCAGGACAGATAATTTATTGGTTGGGATATGCTATTATAGCATATGAAAAGATACAGTTTTATATTATTACCTGGTCCATAAGGAAATGCTCTTACCCTGACTGAGTATCTGGATGCTGCTAAGGTTAGATGGGATGGCTATTGCTTTATGGCAGGTGAATGCTGTGACTGGGGCACGGGGGGGGACTTTTGTCCAACTTTGGCTATAGACAAGTTGTAGTCTTACCTGGAACAGAAAGGTCTCACAATGGTGACTCATGCCACCATCACTAGTTAGCAATATTGGGGATATTGTATCTCTTTCAAATCACACACTTTGAAAACTACTTGGAATCTTTAACTGGTGCAAAATGCAATGGTCTGGTGCTAACTATGGGTTGGTACCCAGCACCACAAGCATATTATACTCATGCTTGAGATAGTGCACTGATTCTTGCTTCTGGGTTTAATTCAAAGGGCTGATGTTTACATACAAGGCTTTAAATGGCTTTGCATAAGGGTACTTGCAGAATTATAGTCTCCAGATAGAATTAGACCAGGGGTAGGCAACCTTGGCTCTTTTATGACTCGTGGACTTCAACTCCCAGAATTCCTGAGCCAGCCATGCTGAGGGATAAGAGAGGGGTTTCCAAGCTGAGCCATGCTGGCTCAGGAATTCTGGGAGTTGAAGTCCATGAGTCATAAAAGAGCCAAGGTTGCCTACCCCTGAATTAGACTATCTAATATAAACTTCCCAGGAGAAACTTTTGGTTTCTCCTCCCTTTTGTGATGGCTGGGGACCCAAAGCCAGAATCACTGGGTTTTTTTTATTTTTTGGGATATGGTTCTGGTCTAATGCAATGGCTTTTCCTCAGAAAACAGCCTTGCTCTTTCCTTAATAGAATTCTGGAAAATTATATAAATAAAGCTTCTTCATGGGAGATTTAGAAAAGAATTCTGCCATTGCTTACAACATTGATGTTGTTATTATGATGTTGTACCAGAATTGTTCTATGGAAATTAGGGTTTTTTTTTCCTTCCCAGTATTCTCCCATAAGTGCAGGCTCTGCCTTTTTTTTTTTTTTTTTTTTTTTTTTTTTTTTTTTTTTTTTTTTTTTTTTTTTTTTTTTTTTTTTTTTTTTTTTTTTTGAACAACCAAATGTTGATCTATTGGTTGTGACAGGAATTGTCTGACTGGCTTGTCATCTGAGCCTGACATCATTTAGTTAGAGACAGTATTTGGTCCAAAATCACCCAGCCAGCTTTCATACCTAACGGTGTGTGTGTGTGTGTCTAGAACTTACAGTGTCTTGGTCTCTAGCTTGGTGCCTTAACCACTAGACCAAACTGGTTTAAATAAATAAATAAAAATATATGAAATCATAGATTTAAATTTAAAAATAATTTCAATAGAGAAACTGAATTGTTGAATTGAACTGATAGCTTGAAACTGCAGGGTGTCCCTGGCAGATTTGATAGTATATAAGTGCAAGTAAACAATGAAGTGATAAATACATACAGCAAGCCATGATCAAATGACAAGTTCAAATGAGATAGTAACCTTCAATGTAATATAGGTAAGCATGTGAACCAGAATTAATTTTGTATGCTTTGCTTCTGTTCCTTTCATTGTTCAACCGGATTTTCATAATACTTAATGTGAGTTCTCACCCTTTGCAATTTTCCTAGTCTTCTTCATTAAACATTGATTGCACTTTTCTCTTTCTCTTTAATATTCTACAAACTAAATGTGGATGACTGATTGTGCTCACACTGAGGAACATAACTGTACTGTGTTTTTCATTATACTGCACTAAAGTATTATCTTTGATTACTGTATATTTATTCTGAACTCAGAATAGACTCTCCCAGACTGAATTATAAAGTTTTGATTGGTGGTAATACGATATTAATATTAGATTGCCAGGATTTTCGGCTGGAATTTCAATCTGTTTCCTGAAATCTCTATTTTTCTCTTCTGCTGTTAGAAGAAAAATCTCTTCTGTTTCGTTGGGTTCTTTTGTTGTTGTTTATGATTACCTATATTCCAAAGTGTCAAAGTAAGGTATTAAGGAAAATATTTGATTTCCCCCACCCAAAAGCAATTAGAGAAATCACCATTTGAATAGTGTAAAAAAGCTACAAGGAAATATTTCTAAATTGGAGAAATGGACAATAAACATAAGATAGTTATGAAAGAAGTAGAAAATGAAATAGTAAAAGTACCAATTATAATCAGTATTATCACTTTGACCCTCTATCCTCAACAATGTGGAATTTGGAACACATGGCTTAGTTTAATTAGTTTTGTACTGGCAAAACAATTTGAAACTTGCAACATTCCCCCCTCTACATTCTGAAAAGTTTTGTTTGGGTGGTAGGATCTAGCTTTTAATGAGATCAAGTCTTGCTCTCCAAACTTGATTTTGGGAAGAAGAAGAAAAAGAACTAACCCTGGTGTAGTATTTTTACGGGAGAACATCAGTGTATTGCAGGGCTTTCAACTAAACCAGAAAAGCAAAAAAGCATCTGGGAAGAAAAGGAGGACAAATGACTTCCAGTCTGCTGCCAAGAAAGTGAAATATCCATTAGCCAGCAGGAGTTGAGGTCAACTTGAAGGAATCTTTCCCTTTATTAACTCTGTCAAGTCCAAATACTTGTGGAATGGTACAGTATATTCATCACTTTTATTTTTGGAAACAATTGTTCCTGTCTCTGTATTTGGTGATTCCTGTGCTTTTGGTCATACTATGACTTCACAGTAATTTTTTCTTGGACTTAGATACATTTCCTCTGACAATATTTTTGCTGACACAAACATCCCTTGAGCGTTCTCAAGTTCCCCACAGTTCTAAACAGTTTTAAACAACAAAAAGAATTCCATACACACACACACGGGGGGGGGGGGGGGGGGAGAGAGAGAGAGAGAGAGAGAGAGAGAGAGAGAGAGAGAGAGAGAGAGAGAGAGAGAGAGAATATATAAAATACAGAATGAGAATGAGGATACTTTAATTCATAAAGATGCTTGCTGAATGGGGTGGTTTATTAAGATTATTTTTCCATAAAAAGAATAATTAACCAAATATACAATGAAATCACATTAGTTGAAGATGCTTTGCTTATTCTTGCTGAGTGAATTTAATGAATAAATTTTCCTTTAAAACTTTACAATGTGTTTACTAGAATAAGGCACTGATATAAGCTAGAACTAGAAAGGAAAGGAAAGGAAAG
>NW_015386309.1:300603-315603 GCF_001527695.2 Protobothrops mucrosquamatus
ATGGGGTGGTTTATTAAGATTATTTTTCCATAAAAAGAATAATTAACCAAATATACAATGAAATCACATTAGTTGAAGATGCTTTGCTTATTCTTGCTGAGTGAATTTAATGAATAAATTTTCCTTTAAAACTTTACAATGTGTTTACTAGAATAAGGCACTGATATAAGCTAGAACTAGAAAGGAAAGGAAAGGAAAGAAAGGAAAGGAAAGGAAAGGAAAGGAAAGGAAAGGAAAGAGTAATTAGAAAAGACAGTTGTGCAGAATTATATTTCAGAAAACTGTTCCAACATTCCAAATATTAGAAGTTATGTCCTCGCACATATAGGACAGTTTATCCTGTCTGGCAGGAAGAAAGATTTCTGACACAATGAAGTGAAGTACTTAGACATTATAACCACAGGTTTTATTTCCTTCTTTATAACCAAATTTCATGAAAGTAAGCTAGTTAATTCTTTTGTCAGCTGACTAATAATTCTGGAGTCAGACTAAAATGATTAAATATCTCCTGGGCCATATGGACTAATTTGGTAACAGTTCTGTGTTTTATGTATGAAAATAGTGTTTTTAGCAAAGCCAGCAAGAATTGGACATAATTTTTAATCTCTTCACTGGATGACCTAAATGAGCAAAGCAGGAGGGGATTCTAGATTAATTTGGGAGAAATTAAATAATTCAGTTGAAAGTTAAAGCTCTAAGAGAGGTTACGTCTAGTTGAGCCCATTCATGATTTCTTATCCTTAATTAAGATATTCTGAGAAGATTTCAGTTTTATGCATTTCTCTTTCTCCACTCTTAAAGATTTCCTCCTTGCTATGATTTACTGCTAAAGGTAAGAAGGGCATTTTTTTTAATCAAGTATAGTTTGCAACCATGATTTGAAGAATGAGAAAGGGAACACATGGACTTAGTTGGGTGATTGGTAGTGCTATATCGGCAGAGAAGTGATGTAGTTTTTTAAAAAAAGTCAAGATAAAAATTTCCATGAATTGCTCATCTCTAATATCAGTTATATTATCTCATTTATTGAGGAAAATAATGGATGGTAATTTATAGTGACAGCTCTCAAAAAATTGTCTAAATAGAACACAATGCAATCCCCCAATTGCATTAATGTATATAGGTATATAATAATAATAATAATAATAATAATAATAATAATAATAATAATAATAATAATAATAATAATAATAATAATAATAATAATAATAATAATAATAATAATAATAATAATAATAATAATAAAGTTGGAAGGTACCTTGGAGGTCATCGAGTCCAACCCCCTGCTCAGGCAGGAAACCCTACACCATTTCGGACAGATGGCTGTCCAGTCTCTTCTTAAAAACTTCCAGTGTTGGAGCATTCACCGCTTCTGGAGGCAGATTGTTCCACTGGTTAATTGTTCTAACTGTCAGGAAGTTTCTCCTTAGTTCTAGGTTGCTTCTCTCCTTGATGAGTTTCCATCTGTTGCTTCTTGTCCTGCCTTTAGGCGCTTTGGAGAATAGCTTGACTCCCTCTTCTTTGTGGCAGCCCCTGAGATATTGGAACACTGCTATCTTGTCCCCCATTGTCCGTCTCTTCGTTAAACTAGACATACCCAATTCCAGCAACCATTCCTCATATGTTTTAGCCACCAGTCCCCTAATCATCTTTGTTGCTCTTCTCTGTACTCTTTCTAGAGTCTCAACATCTTTTTTACATCGTGGGGACCAAAACTGGATGCAGTATTCCAAGTGTGGCCTTACCAAGGCATTGTAAAGTGGTATTACTACTTCACGTAATCTTGATTCTATCCCTCAGTTAATGCACTGAGTTGGCTTTTCTGGAAGCTGCAGCACACTGCTGGCTCATATTTAAATGATTGTCCACTAGGACTTCGAGATCCCTCTCACAGTTACTACTATTGAGTAAGGTACCCCCTATACTATACCTGTACATTTGGTTTTTCTTGCCTAAAGGTTAATCCCCCTGAGTTGTGAGAGAGTGAAGGGGTGTCTCTGGAATGGTTGAAAATATAAGAATATGTAAGAGGTGTAAATGGATGCCAATCTCTGAAACATGGATGCCTTTGAAGATCAACTTTCATCCACTTGCTAATCTAAATTGGGCTTCTCTTTTTTATTTTTATCCATTCTCTGATTTCATTTTTTTCCTTGTTCACATCTGTGCCTAGTTTTATTCCATTTCTTTCCTTCCTGAAATTTCTTTCCTGATCTGAAAAAAAAAATCAGACTCTGCAACCTGTGGGGGGGAGGACCCTTCCCTATTAAAAATATTTTCTGCCTCTTCTTTATTGAAACGAAGGAGGAGAATATGTATGTAAGGAATATATATGACCAGGATTTTTGTACATATGACAGAGAATGGGAAGAGTGTGTTGATTTAAATAAGATAAAATGTCAATCTAACTTAATTTTAATTATTTCTATTTTATTAATTGTGTTAATTTAATAACTTTTCATTAATTTTGTTGATTTAATTACTTTTAGTTAATTAATTTTATTCATTTGTATGCGTGTGTTCTAGCCCTGTCTCCCTTTGCCACATGGCTTCCAGTAGCTTTTTCTATACATAGATGTATATGAATTCACTGCATGAATAGAGATCCTGGATTCCTTTCCTCTTACATGATGGCTGTGTTGTTACCAAATTCCTACTGGTGTGAGTAAAGTTATTAACTATTGTTGCACTTATTTGGCTTTCAACTGAACTGAAAGCCAGAATGATCTAATTAGTTAAGACGCTGGATAATGCTGAAGGAACACAAGGTGTAGCTCCACTCTCAGAGAAACTCACTTTTTTTAAAAAATTGAGCTATTACTATCTCACAGCATTACTGTCAGTTGGCCAGATGAGAAGACAGGCGAGACAACCAACACAAAAAATAGCATTTCATTCTAGGGTGCCCACATTTAATCAAGCCTGCATCAGACGGTTTCAGCATGTAGTACCATATAGTTGCCAGCTACTCCATCCATTCCTTAACTGGATAGAAGGCCTTGGGATTTGCTTACGGAAGGTAAATGTAAGGATCAGAGAAACAGGGAGTAAATGTTTTTGTAGAGATTAGTAATGAAGATAATTTTTTTCACTTCAATATCTGCTCATTCTTATGAAGGCAGAACCTACAGTATAATACATAGATGCTGAGGTCGGCTTAAAGATAGTAAGGGCGAACATCGGTTGGCTGCATATTCAGCAAATATCCTGACCTGCCTCTTTCCTGTTAGTGAATTAGTGTTTTATTTTATTTTTATGTTGGGTACAGGCATTCAGAATCTAATTACAGTGCATTTAATTAACCATATATTGTAAAGGTTTGGGTAAGAGTCAATTTGTTTGCATCAAGATACAAATGTAACAAATACAAATAAATTTATGAGCTACTTGTCCCTTGGCGACAACATATATTTCTGTTCTGAAAGTCAACATTTAACAAGAAAAGTAGCAGATTTGTTTTGATTATAGATAGAACAGATTTCATATCCTGGTGACCTCCAGATTTTAAGGACCATGCTTCCTGGTAATTATGGTCCCTGTTCATTTAGACTGTACACAGACAGTATAGCCATAAAGTTACAAAACAGTCAGTTATGTGCATTGGGTGGGTGATGTGTTTTTATGAGAAATGTTGAGTATTTTCTTTTGAAATTTCATAAGCACACTCTACTTGAGCCAATATGTTAAGTTGAAACTGGCTGAAAAATGCTGTTGCTTAAGAATTTCAGAAAGTTGATACTGGTACTTGTTATCAATACTAATATGCCTTCAGGCATCTTGTTGAAATTATGTTGATATAAATCAGAGCAATATAATGCTTTAGGAATTTAGCACAGAAAGATTTCAGCAGCCGGTGTAGTAACTAAGTGAACTGGAGTCTAGATTCGATTCTTATACATCAAGTAAAGTTTACTCATGGTTTTATTGAAAAGCGACTATATTTAGTGCCTTCATTTTAAGACTAAAATACCAACTCAGAATTATGTTAAGTACTAAATTAATTTTAAATCAAGAATTTGAGTTTATGAAGGCTTTGATATCAGGCTGAAAACAGGTTTAAAGCACCCCGGCGTCATAAGTACAGATTATAAAGTATAAAAGTATAAGTATAAAATTAATATGTAATACACTGTTTAATCTATGGTACCTTGTTTTTATAAAAAAAACAATCAGGATTTGAACAAAGGCATGTTCAGTTATTGGATTTGCAAACTAAAGGTAAATGAAGCAACTCAGTACAGGTAGGTAGTCCTTGATTTACTATCACAACTGAGTCCAAATCTCCTGTTGCTAAGCAAAACAGTTGTTAAGTGAGTTTTGCCCCATTTTATGACCTTTTTGCCACAGATGTTAAGGGAATCACTGCAGTTATTAAGGTAGTAACATAGTTGTTAAGTGGCTTCTTCATTGACTTTGCTTGCCAGAATGTTACAAAAAGTAATCACATGACCCCTGGACATTGCGACTGTCATAATTATGAACCAATTGTCAAGAGCACGAATTTTGATCACATGACCATGGGGATGCTGCAATGGTTGTAATAGAAAAATGTTCATACGTCACTTTTTTCCATGTCATTGTAACTGAACAGTCAGTAAATGAATGATTATAAGTAGAAGATTGCCTGTAGTATGATCCCCCCCGAAAGCAGTTTCCGCTGATGGTATATGGACATATGCAACCTCAGAAGATCTTTGGAGGATCTCTTTACTGTAGATTTTGAGGGCTCTTAGGAATCTGCTCGGGGAACAGGGAAGAAGAGAACATTTTGATGAATAAGCATCTACTGTTGGATTCCACTTCAAATTTACCTTTAGCCCTGGGTCAATGCTTTCTATGATAAGGATGAGAATGAGCATAAAAATAATTCAATGAACAATGCAATAATTAACCCATATATTCTCATCTTCATCCTATAGATGAAGCACTGGTGGCACACAATGAACTGACCCATTTTTGTGTCTTTCAAGTTCTCCTAAGCAGATGATGAGGTAATTTATTGTAAATAAAGAGTAATAATAATAAAGTTGGAAGGGACCTTGGAGGTCATCTAGTCCAACCCCCTGCTCAGGGAGGAAACCCTATACCATTTCAGACAAATGGCTGTCCAGTCTCTTCTTAAAAACTTCCAGTGTTGGAGCATTCACTGCTTCTGGAGGCAGGTTGTTCCACTGGTTAATTTTTCTAACTGTCAGGAAGTTTCTCTTTAGTTCTAGGTTGCTTCTCCCCTTGATTAGTTTCCATCTGTTGCTTCTTGTCCTGCCTTTAGGCGCTTTGGAGAATAGCTTGACTCCCTCTTCTTTGTGGCAACCCCTGAGATATTGGAACACTGCTATCATGTCCCCCCTCGTCCTTCTCTTCATTAAACTAGACATACCCAATTCCAGCAGTCATTCCTTATATGTTTTAGCCTCCAGTCCTCTACTCATCTTTGTTGCTCTTCTCTGTACTCTTTCTAGAGTCTCAACATCTTTTTTACATCGTGGGGACCAAAACTGGATGCAGTATTCCAAGTGTGGTCTTACCAAGGCATTGTAAAGTGGTATTAATACTTCACGTGATCTTGACTCTATCCCTCGTTAATGCAGCCTAGCACTGTGTTGGCTTTTTTGGCAGCTGCAGCACACTGCTGGCTCATATTTAAGTGATTGTCCACTAGGACTCCAAGATCCCTCTCACAGTTACTACTATTGAGCAAGGTACCACCTATACTATACCTGTACATTTGGTTTTTCTTTTCACCATTGAATTTCATTTTGTTAGATAGCGCCTAGTGTTCAAGTCTGTCCAGATCCTCCTGTACCTTAAGCCTGTCTTCTGGAGTGTTTCTATTCCTGCCAGCTTGGTGTCGTTTGCAAATTTGATGAGTTCCCTATCTATCCCCTCGTCCAAATCGTTGATGAAGATGTTGAAGAGCACTGGGCCCAGAACAGAGCCCTGGGGCACCCACTACACACTTCCCTCCATGTAGATGCAATTCCATTTAGGATCACATGCTGAGTACGGCCAGTCAGCCAGCTACGGATCCATCTGGTGGTGATGCTGTCTAATCCACATTTTTCTATCTTATCAAGTAGTAGGTTGTGATCTAGTTTATCAAATGCCTTACTGAAGTCCAAGTAAATTGTATCAACAGCATTCCTCTGATCCACTAATTTTGTCACTTGGTCAAAGAATGAAATAAGATTTGCCTGGCATGATCTGTTTTTGACAAACCCATGTTGGCTTTTAGTAATGACTTTGTTTGCCTCTAGGTGTTCGCTGATTCGTTGTTTGATTATCTTTTCCAGAATCTTCCCAGGTATTGAGGTGAGGCTGATAGGTTTGTAATTTCCTGGATCCATTTTTTTCCTTTTTTGAAGATGGGAACTACATCAGCTCTTTTCCAGTCCTCGGTAGTTCCCCAGTGCTCCAGGATCTTTAAAAAATATAGTTCAGTGGTTCTGAGATCACATCTGCCAGTTCCTTGAGAACCTTGGGGTGTAATCCATCTGGTCCTGGTGATTTGAACTCGTCTAGGCTGGAAGATGCTCACTTACCACTTTCTTGCCTATCTTAACTTGTGTTTCTATTTTGTTTTTTATGGCACTGTTTTTGATAGGTTGGACTATTTTTTCCCTTTGTGAAAAGGCAGATGCAAAAAAGGAGTTAAATAGTTCTGCTTTCTCCCTGTTGCTTGCCACCTTCTTGCCACTTTCCCCCACTAATGGATCAATCATTTCCTTAACTTTTTTTCTTGTTTTTTGCATGTTGAAAGAAGCTTTTTTTGTTATTTTTGACTTTGGTTGCAAGCCTTAGTTCATTTTGAACCTTAGCTTTCCTCATTTCATCTTTGCAGGCTCGAGCTATTTGCTGATATTCTGCCTTAGTTATGTGTCCCTCTTTCCACTTTTTATACGTGTTCTTTTTATCTTTCAATTTATCAGAGAGTTCTTTATGCAGCCATGCTGGTTTCTTTTGAGAGCTGTTATTTTTCTTCTTTGTTGGTATTGTGCTAGACTGGGCTTTTATTATCTCACTTTTCAAAATTTCCCAAGCTTCTTGAGTTGTTTTCCCCTTGAGGATTCTCATCCTTGGAATCCTTCCCAAGCCCTCTCTAAGTTTATTGAAATTAGCTCTCTTAAAGTCCAAGACTCTAGTTTGACTGTGTTCTATTGCTTGTGCTTCCATAATGTTGAATTCCAATATTGCATGATCCCTTACCCCCAAGTTTCCTGTGGCTTCAACACCTTCTATCATTTCATCTCTGTTAGTGAGAATTAGATCCAATATGACTAATCTCCTAGTTTCCTTCTCTACTTTTTGGGAGACAAAGTTATCTGCTAGGTTTGTCAGGAATCTGTTTGATCTTCCACTAGGTGCAGAGTTTGTCTCCCAGTTGATGTCAGGGTAATTAAACTCCCCCATTACTATTGTGATGTGCTTCCTACATACCTTAGTTAGCTGTCTAGCAAAAAATTTATCTATTTCCTCTGTTTGGTTGGGTGGCCTATAGTATACACCTATGGCAATGTCATTCCCCCCCCTTTTATATTGACCCAAATGCATTCAAGACAGTTTTCATCATTGTTGTGCTCTATTTCTGTAAAGATGTAGTTATTTTGTATATAGAGAGCAACTTCACCTCCTCTTTTATTTGGTCTGGTTTTTTTAAATAATTTAAATCCCTCTAGTAAAATAAAGCTGTGCTTGATTTAATTTACTTATTTTAACTTACGCCTATTCAAATCTCAGAAACACACACACACACATACACACACACACAGGACCAAAAGTTTTAAAAAGCAAATGAATGATCTCATAATAAAAATATTATAATAAATTATTAACTTGGAGTTTTATTGTATCAAAATTTTGAATCAGAAAGCTGGCATAGTGACTAGAGGCATTTGATTATGTGGAAAATTACAAATACTCATATAGAAGTAATGTCAATAACTTGGGATTATTTGGGTATCCACTTTTTATCTGTCTAGATCAATCACATGTTGCCTACTGTGCAGGAGGCATTTCTGCCAAGTTGGTGGTAGAATTTACATCACTATAGCTATTGAGTTAGAGGCAAAACTGTAAGATATTGATTTTGTAAAGTCTCTACAATAAGTGTAGATCTGGATTTGCTACTTGGAGAAAATTCCACCTTTTCAGACTTTAATAGATTATTACAGTAGAATACAATTATCTTACTTTTTTAGTCTATATTATACAGAAATAAATGTATTTAATCAGCATATTTAAAGATTGCTTTTCTAAAGCACTTGTCTCTAGATTTCATGGCTAGCCAGATAGTTCCATTGAAAGTAATGAAATATTAAGTGGTATTTCTCATGAGTAGTTTAGTCTAAATGCTGACCTGTAAAACTCCAAAGAGTTGAAATTCAGTATTTAACAAAAACAGCAAAGTTAGATAACAATAACAATTTTAAACAATTTGTAGATGGAAGCTATTTTCATTAAGTTTATCAGATCTGGGCTGTGAAAATCCAAACCACCACAAGGAGTTAAAGTGCTTCCAGCTAATGGTTATCTACATTTTTTTTCAGCCTAGATTTGGTAGCCATATACTTTTCTTATTGTAAATTTAATGTTTCTTAGTTGCTTACTAGTTCAATTTATTCCACTCATATTTTGGTTTGTGGTATGTGTGTACATGGAACCAATTCCCATATAACTTTTTATTTTCTTGCTAAGATGAAATGTGTTGTATATTATGGTAAGTCTTTTTCTCTGAAGGGTGTTTTGAGATAACCCTATAGTATAATTTAAACATGATTACTTTGAAATATTATTTTGACATGATTGAGGATCTGGCTTCACTACAAAACATTCACAGGGCTGGAACAACTTTTCAGAATCGAAGTCTTAAACCTTGATTACAGTATAGATGTAATTAACATACTTCTGGGTTGTTATGTTTAAGTATACAACATAATCTTCTTAGTTTGTGATAACATAATGACCCATACATGCTGGAATTCAAAATTGCTTTTTTATTTAAAAAAACTGAGTCAACCTTTTTTAAAGATTGTTCTTGCTAGACCCATTAAGTCCACTTCTAATCCATTTGTTATAGAGAAACGAACAAAATATGCATTATTCAACTAGTTTCACTAGGATCAAGTGTTTCTTAAGAAGGCTGAACTATTTTAAAGATTCAGAAGGTGAGCAAATTCTGTTTGATTATATAAACCAGGGTGTGGTAACCATTGACTGCAAATAAAATAAACATTTTCCTTCTAAATCCTTTTAAAGGCATAAGCCTACATTTAAGCTTGTGGGCATTAGGAGAATTTTAAAACCACTCATATCTCCATCTCCTGCTTATAAGCTGAACACTGTGAGAAACAAAATATTGGATTGAAATGGGCCCTGGAAGAGCTTCTTTTTTTTTTGTTTTTATGTTTGTTGAAACTCGCCAAGAAACCATTGAGATGGCAAACCAGTTTCAATGCTAAGCCTTTTCAGGTCTAATTGCTGATAATTCTGGAGTCGAAGGAAGATCTCTGTGTGTGGAGATAGAGACTGAGTGTCTATACAGTATTTGTGTGACTCTCATTCTGCCTCATTTTGACTTTGATCTTCTTTACTGTGCCTTTAGGAAATAATGCAACCATTGTGTGACCATCACTCCTCCACTCCTCTTCTATGAGATTCGGCTGTGGAGGATAACATCTCATAAATGAGAACAATTAGCTTTAAAAATTCCATTTTATTTTAATGGCATATGTCTACATGTAAACTTACTTGTGATATACCGAATTATACAGTAGCTAATTTCTTGTTAGAAGGGTTGTTTAGCAGATTTTTCTCTTCCACTGGAACGTTTTTGTCTATCACACAAAAAACTCCCCAATAACTGGATGAAAAAATTGTTACTAGAAATTGTCTGTAGGTTTTTACTAATCAACTAGAAATTCCTCATTTTGTATCAGCTAGGTCAGGGGTCTTCAAACTTGGCCCTTTTATGACTTGTGGACTTCAACTCCCAGAATTCCTTAGCCAGCTCTGGAGTATGTGTCATGTGCATAGTATAAATGTTTATGATAATGGAAAATAAGTATGTTACCATACTAATTTATTACAAAATATGCTAACAGGTAACAAAGAAAAGGCAGAGCTACTCAACTCCTATTTTTTCTCAGTCTTCTCCTACAAGAAGATATATTACTGTATGCATCATCCAACTGTGGGCAGAAGAGTGATGGGACTGAAGCCTGAGATTGATAGAGCCATGATTAGCAAAAATTTGGCTAGATCCCAAACTGGCTTTATGCCTAAGATGGGACTAGTACTCAACACTCTCCTGGCATCTAACCTGATACCATAACCACTACACATTGATTCTCTATCTAATATTATCATATTAATACATAGTATAATGTTAAATATTATCTGTGAAATCCTGGAGAACAGATGGACTGGAAAAGATCGAATATTATCCACGTCTTCAAAAGGGGGGAAAAAGACTCAGGCAAGCATGGGAAAAATTCTAAAGCAGATCATAAAAAAGATTGAGTTGTAACAACCTTGAAAAGAATGTGGAAAGTTAGCATGGGTTCGTCAAAACACAGGTATATCAAAGAACAAATATTGCCAGATTAACTTTACCTTATTTTTGACTGGGTAACTTCTTCAGTAGATTGTGGGAATGCTGTAGATAAAATGATGGCAAGCAAAGCATTAACAAGGTATGTTATCACATACTTTGAATAGCAAGCTAGTATGGGTTCAGTGGAATGATGTTTATGTGGCTATCTAGCTCACTCAAAAATCATAACCAGGAGTACCCATTAACTGTTTCTCAACTAAATGGTGTTTCTCAACTAAACAATGTTCACTCTTGGTTTCGTTTCTTCAACATTTTTTATTCTTCCACAATGTGTATAAAGATGACAAGAATGCTTAAATCGAATTTGCAGATAACATACAATTAAATAGGTAGGGTTGATTAATTAATAACGTAGGAAATGAATACAATTCAAAACACAACCTTGATAAATTAGAGACGTGAGCTAAAAATAACAATTAAATTTAACAGAGGTCAGTGCAAAATTATTCACATAAAAATAAATATATACCGCAATTATTAGGAGATGCCTAGTTTTGTAGAAGCACTTGTGGGGGAAAAAAAAAACTTAGAATAGTGGTTGATTGCAGAGTGAGACAGAAGCATGATGTTGCTTGAAAAAAAAAAGGCAAAAGCAAACTTTGTTGTTTCTAAATAATGAGAAGTAATAGCTTATTTTATTCTGAATTAGTCGGACTGTATTGCAGGTATTGTGACCAGATCTGGATAGCACATTTGATAAAGGATTCAGACAAATTGGAACAAATTAAGGGAAGGGCAAAAAAGATGGTTAGGAGCCTAGATACTAAGTTGTATGAACAAATATTGAAGGAATTGGAAATTATTTAGTATTGAGAAGACATGATAACATTTATCAATACCTGGAATATTTTGGCAACAACTATTATTCATAATTTCAAATTGCAGGACACAGAAAAATGAATTCAACTTAGAGCTTTTCATTAATTTTTTTTTTTTAAAAAAAACCTTTCCAACACTAAGAACAATAAGTACAAGAGTGCAACTAGATACCTAGATAAGTGGGGGTTTCTTTTGGAAGTGAGATTAGACACCAATTTATCAGGGATGCTTTAATTTGGATTTCTATGCTGGTCATGGAGTTGGGCTCTGTGGTCTAAATGATGTGATGTTTGTGTAATGCATGCATATCTGTTAGATCTGTGATTGCTGCCAAGCTACTGTTTCTGGACTTTTAGCATATCCATAAATATATATAAAAGTTCCAAAATAATTTTCTTATATAACAGTCATAATTGCTGCAAATCTTCACTGACATTTTGGACATTTTTAAGTAAGGTAGCAGCTATAAGTCAATTTGAGGATAGCTAGTAAAAATGAATATGTTGGGTGGGAGGGAAGTTATTTAGTGTTTATGTGCAACAGTACATTAATTATACTTTGTTTTTCTTTGATTTCATTCTCACATGCTCATCTTTAATTTTGCCTGGACCCCTTGATATTATTATATAATTTATATCTGAAATGGTTTGGAATGGGATAGAACATCAATCCATTTCTTTTGGGCAGTTAAAATTGACCCCGGTCACATTCTTTCTTCTCTCTCTTCCCACCATTTTTCTCCCCCCTTGAGGAATTTTATTTGGCCACAGTAAGTTAATTACAGAATTTTCCCATGCTCTTTAAAATGATTTATGATTGCAATTTAAATAATTTTATTTCATTAGTTGAGTCCATGCATTTCGGGGACATGCACACAAGTCTGCCGATCACATTATTCTATCTGAGATGTGTTTTTAAAAATATAGTCTTCAGTATGCACAAAATGTCTTTACTGTAATAGATGAGATTGCAAAACGTAAAAAATACTTAATTTTCTAAATATATGTAACAAAAAAAATATCCGAAACTTTGACATTATGACTACCTTAGAGTGGGGATTGAAGACCGAACCATGTGATACATAAACTACGTAGATGGAGTCCAATAGCAATGCAAAAATAACAACAACAATAATAACAACAACAATATTATGAAATAAATACCTTTTTGAGAAAGGTATTTATGGATTTAATATCTTCATGTAGGTACCTGCCCAGCTTAAGCTTAAATAGCTTCTTTGCTATTTGCTATAGTGTAATCCAATTGCTGATTGGTACATTCTAATTTCCAAGTCTATTTCAACATTACTGTATTCCCTGTATATCTTGCCTATGAACTCCTCTCTGTCTTGGGTTTGTTGGTATCGTTTAAAAATATTTTTCTGTTGCCAGAAACAGAGTTTAAATTCTGCAATAATAAGGTGGAATGGTGAGGAATTTCTAATCCATTGAGGCACAATGATCAGCCCATAGAAATTTACCCTCTGATCATTGAGTCAGAATAAAATAGTCTTAAGGTTAGCTCTCCAAAGGGGATTTTCTATTTGAGTTTTCAAAGGAAAACTGGGCCAAATGCCAATAATGAAGTTAAACAACTGCATGGAAGCCAATGACAAATTCTGTCATTCCCGATTTGTAGAGATAGACTTTGATTTGCTTTGGCCCTGAGTGAAGTTAGTTTCACCGAATAAAGAGGTCTCTCACTGGCAAGGAAATAAAAACATACTTCTCTTCCTAAAAATGTAGAGAGTACTTTGAATTGAGTTCAACTTCTGCTTACTACATAGCCCTAGCCATGTAGTTTTGTTTTGGTTTTTGGCAGTCATATTTGTTTTTTATGGCCACCTTCTGGAATGATTTTTCTATTTCTCAGTGAGCCAAGGATGACCTAGTGGTCTTCCAAGCAAATACTAATTTGAACTGTCAAGATCCAGTCTGGATCCCGTCCTCCTTACCTGCAACCCTTGCTTTTAAAAAAACCCATCTTTGCAATTATGTAATTCTATAGATGACAGTTTCGTTTGGCTCAGAGTGATTAAACAATATGATGAAATGCTGAAACCAAAAATAGTGATCCTATCATATTTTAGCATCTCTGAGCTAATACTCATACTGAGTGCATATCTCAATAGGTGCTAGATTTAAAAGAATGTTATGTGTTCCATTTCGTATTCCGTAAGGCCTGTGAAATTCTCATGACTGTATATGGGTCATGAGGAAGAGTTTGAAAGCTCCGGGAACAAAGTGTAACAGACGCCACGTTATTACTTAATGACACACCGTTCAAGTTTTCACTGGAAAAGTGTTTGACAGAAAACTGGCTCTGCCATTTGGGAAACCAATTTATAGGGGTCATATAAATTCAGATCTTTATTTAGAAGAAGAGGAGTCAAGTACTGTAGAAAGTTTTTCTTTTAGTTGCTGTGCTCTATATAAAGCTGCCCTTAGATGAATCTTCGTAATTCATTTAATCACTGGTTTGTAGGCTGCTCTGGAAAAAAAATTACCATTTGGAATCCAGCTGCAATATACTGATTTGGAACCACAAAAGATCTGTTGTACCTACTGTTTCTTCTGACAGGGAAAAACTAGAGAGGTTTGAAGCATTCACTAGCACGGTGCCTTCTTTTGTATAAGCACTTCAGAAATAGGCTATAGCTCGTATATCATGGTTTCATTCCAAAACGTTGCCCGTGATGGTTTTAAACTACACTTTGTATTTTGCAAGTTATGCACACCCAACCATGAGTAGTTTTTTTTCAACAAGCCATGGATAAGGATTTTGACTTGCCGTAACATGGACACCTAATCTATATTAAGAGGAAGCACCAACCATAATGAGTGTATGTATTCCAACAAAAGCCACTCCTAAGAAGTAAAGAGATTGCTGTGGGGCTACTAATGTAGAGGACAGAGGGAATGGCCTTGAAGGGTAGGTAGAAGAATGACTACCAAGGCAATGATCAGATAAGAGGGGCTGAGCCTGGGCTAAGAAAGTAACTTTAGGAAAAAGTCTCAGACAAGCCCCTGTCTAGTTCACATGGAGATATAGGTAGGGAAGGGGGAGTATAATCAGACAGGCAAGGGTCTGTTACTCTAGCCCAGTGATGGCGAACCTTTTAGAGACCGAGTGCCCAAACTGCAACCCAAAACCCACTTATGCATGATCGAGTGCCGGGTGGGTGTGGCCCATTGGCTGGGCGTGGCCCATTGGCTGGGCGTGGCTGCAGTGGTAAGGGCAGACTGGGTGGGATTAAAAAGTTTAATCAATCAATTCCAACTTTGCAAGATCTTTTTTTCCCCGCGAGAAGTTGAAATTGACTGACTGAACCCTTTTTTTGTTTTTGTACATGGCGGCGGAGGCCTAAAGTGAAAAGATTTTATAAAAGCCAGCTGAAGGCCTAGGACTGGGGCAACGGCGTGCGTGCGTGCCCACAAAGAGGGCTCTGAGTGCCGCCTCTGGCACCCGTGCCATAGGTTCGCCACCACTGCTCTAGCCGTTGCAACGAAAATATTATTGTCCTACCTGGCATTGGATTTTTAGAGGTGAGTATTAATGACCTTTCTCCTCTA
>NW_015386309.1:318103-322090 GCF_001527695.2 Protobothrops mucrosquamatus
GACTTGTGGACTTCAACTCCCAGAATTCCTCAGCCAGCGTGCTGGGAGTTGAAGTCCACAAGTCACAAAAGGGCCAAGTTTGAAGACCCCTGCCCTAACCTATTTATTCACATAACAACATTTAAAAGTAGTTTTTATGTGTGTGTGCATTTATGTGTGTGCACGTGCATGCATAAATAATGTCAGAGAAGTGTTTATGTTTTTGATTGTTAACTCTCTCTTATTCTCCAATCTTTATTCTGTCTTCACAGTCTTTCTTCTAAACGGTCTTTTTCATTCAACTGTCCACCAAGCAACTGGAGTGCCCAGTGTGGTTCATCTTAGGATGGGGAATGCCTTGTACCAGGAACAGAAAACTTGTTTGGCGCTAAGGCCTCATTCACGGCTTTGTGCTTTTTGAAGATACCAAGGGATGCATGCCAGTACATTTGCCTAGCAGGCAGGGGAAAATAGAAAAAAGCTATAATAATGCCCAAGCATTTTAATCATACTGTTAAAAGTATGGTTAAAACACTTGGGCATTGTTATATGTAGGTAGGTAAGCAGGTGTTTGGTTGGTTGCTTTTGTGCTGACTCACGGCCACTGTCTGGACAGGTCGCTGCAGAGTTTTTGGCAAGTTATTCTCCAGAATGGGTTTGCCCTTGCCTGCTTTCCAGGGTTGAGGGAGAGTGATTGGCTCCAGGCAACCCAGCTGTTTTTGTGCCTAAGGTAGGATTTATAGACTTCTGGTTTCTACCTAGTGCAAGGATAGGCAACCAGGCTGGCTCAGGAATTCTGGGAGTTGAAGTCCACGAGCCATAAAAGAGCCAAAGTTGCCTATCCCTGACCCTAGTGTTTTAACTACTACACCAAACTTGCTTTGGTAAGGTGGTAAGCAAGTGTTTTATCAAACTTTAGAATAGATTTTTTCTCAAATGGGCATGTGTGCCACCATCTTTTCTCTCCTCAGTTTTAATTCTGGAATTTCATTAGATCTTCATCTTGGCTGTACTGCCTTCCTCAGTCCTAGGGGCAGTATAAAAACATTCCTTCTAATTAATTAATTAATTAATTAATTAATTAAAATATATTAATAATTACTTAATTAATTAAATTTATATGCCACTCATCTCACTGTCAGTGACTCTGGGCAGCTTCAGCAGTGTTTATGCTCCATGGAATCCCTAATCTGATTTCAAGGAACTGCTCTTGTAGAAATTTACTTTTTTGTTATTTCTTTTATCTGACCAAGATCCTGGCATAACTTTCCAGGTTTCCTGGTCTGGTGCCATGTATATCCAAACTATATATAAAGGTTAGTACAATTTTTGGTGATTGCCACTATTATCTGTATTATTGTTATATCTGCATAAATTTATTTGTGTATAATGTTATTCTATTTTATGTCTCCTTTTTAGCCTTATTAATAAGTATAGGTTTATGCATTTTTATTGTAGTGTTCTCTGGCCTAAAGTCATTAATAAAGGTAATTTGATTTGAACAGGATTTACAGCAGGCTGTGGAAACTTAATAATGTGGCCGCAAACTTTCTTTAGAATGTTGGCAATGCCACCAAAATTTGGACCTTCAATAGCAGCATCAAAATTTGGTAAGGAGTTCCAGGGCCACAGCCGCTCTCCATATCTATACCAACAATAAGTGTTATGACATTTTACAAAAATGCCTTAGTGCAGTGATGGCGAACCTTTTAGAGACCGAGTGCCTAAACTGCAACCCAAAGCCCACTTATTTATCGCCGGGTGCCAGGTGGGCGTGGCCCACTGGGTGGGCATGGCTGTGGTGGTCATGGCAGATTGGGTGGGTGTGGCCAAGGTGGGTGTGGTCACCTCAGTGTTGCTCGTGGGGAGGGATTCCTGTGGGGGTGGGCAGGGTTGGGGGAGATCCAGGGAGTCTCTGGCAGGTGGGGTGGTAGGCAGGAAGCTCGTCCTGCGGGGTGAGGTGAGGGAGAGTGGGGGTGCCATTGCCATGGGGCAAGGCAAGGGCCTGTGCAGCTGCTGCCTGACACCATCGGCCCCTGCACACAGAGGCCAGCGAGCACATGGAGGCCGACGGTGTCCGTCAGCAGCCACAGCCTGCTGGCCCCTCAACTGGTGCACACTGGGGCTCAGCAGCTCGCTGCCAACAGTTCAAAGAAGCCGCCTCTGAGCTGGATGGCTGACTGACAGCTGAGGAGGCAATGCAGTGTGTCGTGCCCGGGAAAAGGAGAGCATGCGAGGCCAGGACAGATGGGATGGGGGGGAGGAAAACCCGCCGTGCCGTGATGCATCTGGCTACGTGGGACCCCGGCGAGTTAGCAGGTGGCTGGTTGAAGAGGGACAGTTGCCATCTCCGGGGCATGGTGCACGTGCCATAGGTTCACCACCACTGCCTTAGTGCTATTTGATTAAGATACAATGAAAGCTATTTTTACTTGTTTATTTATTGAAAAAAATAGACATTTAAGGGAATTTAACTTCCAACATAATATATATCTACTGTGAGATGTTACACAGATTGACTTATGACTGTAATTGAGCTTGAAATTATGGTTGCAGGTCATGCCACTTGTTATGCAGATCGCCAAGTGATCATGCCTGATTTTACTACCTTTTTTTTTGCAGCAATCATTAAGCAAATAATATGGTCGTTAAGCAAATCCATTGTGTGCAATTGAATGTTTTGCTGGAAACCAGAAGGAAGCATCGGTATCTGGCAAAAAAAATGTCATAAATTGTGGTTACATGATTGTAGAATGCTGCAAACAGCTGTAAATGGGAGGTGGTTGCCGAGAGTCCAAAATGTGATCATGTGACTGTGAGGGAGGCAGCCACTGGCCCTTGGAATCCAGGTCACAAGTAGCTGACCTGTCCTAAGTCAAGGAGATCTGTATTTTTCCAGGAAGCTCAAATGTTCCTGGAAATCTTATACAACCCTATTAAAAGCAAACAATAAATAAATCAACAATAAAGGTCCAGCTAATTAAATATTTTGCGTGATAACTGAAGTGAGGTGTAAAGATTTTGACGCTCCAAATTTTGCTTTCGATCAACCAGTAAGAATGTTTTGAATATTGGGGGGAAAACAAATTTAAATAAGAATTTTGTAAACAGGATCTATGACGAGGCAATCAAGATGATCAATTAGAAAAGAAGCTTTATATTGATGTGGTTATTATTTCCAGAAACATGAGAAAAATGTCTATATTTAATTGTCATTTATACAAATAATAAGAACTGTATTAATTTAAGATTGGCAAAAGAGAATATTATTGGAAGAAGAGAAAATCAAGCAAAGCCATTATATGGACTATAGAATTATAGAAATTGTTATTGATTGTTTTTTAAATATAAACCCAGACAACACGCTGTTTACCAAATATTAAGGTGATTGTGTTAAAAATTAATAAAACATATTTAAAAACAAATGAAGTGAGGTGCAAAGGTTTTGACTCTCCAAATTTTGCTTTCAATTAAGCCCTGGGTTAATTCCAGAAGTTTTCTATTTCTATTTATTTTCCAACTTGCCAAATATGTGCAAGTGTGTGCATCCGTGTGTTGTTTTTTTTCATAGAATTGCTTTGTAGCTCTCTGAAATACTTAACACATCTAGGAAATATTTTAAAAAAATCCAACAAGGATCATGACATCATGACTAATAAAAACATTTCCTCTTTGTTTTAAAATGTGAAAATTTCCAAGAGGAAATGGAGTCATTGACTTCCCGCGAGTGGTTCATCAAATTGTATTTTTCAAAACAAGCTGTTAAACCGCACGCTCACACGAAGTGTGCAGTCAGATATAGGTTGGGAAAGCTTTAAAGTCAGGTTTGTAAATATCTATGTATTTGCTTGCCTATAATGACCAAGAATTGATTCCATACAAGTAGACAGGAAAACTCTTGCCAGTAGTGGTCTAAATGGGACCTATTGCTTGAGGTACTAGGACCCCTTGTCATCACTGGCCATTGTTGCATGTCCTCTGCTTCTTTTCTCTGCCACCTCTTCCGAA
>NW_015386309.1:322740-355946 GCF_001527695.2 Protobothrops mucrosquamatus
GTTGTTTCTTGTCCTGCCCTCTGGTGCTTTGGAAAATAAATTGACCCCCTCTTATAAAAGAGTCCATTTGCCTCTTCTAGAAAAATAAGCCTTTCATGACTCCTACACCCATCACCCTATTCCTTTTCAGAGTAGGCAAAAATTTTGCAAAGTGCAGAAAATGATTTAAGAAATATGAAGCAAAGAAATGTATAATGCCAGATAAGAAAAAAATGGAGATATAGCGATGTTTAATTTACACCAACCTTGGTGAGGTTTAGAGCAAAGCAGCAGGCATTTTAGGGGTGTGCAGCACATTGCAACACAATGCTGTTATGAGCCCAGGATTCATCTCAGTAAGTGAGTGAACGGTTCTGAATGACCCAGTTGAGTTGATGTCTTAAGGATGGAAGAAGAGGCAGAAATAGCCATCAGACAACAAGTGCCAAGATGGTCCAAAGAAACCAGATGAGACACATGGTACTGCTTAGATGATGGGTCTGTATTAACAGCCATTCAACATGTTAGAAAATCATGTTTTCCGACTTTTCCTCCACCTGGTTTTCTCTACCAGATCTCCCCATTTACCCCCTTCAGTAAGCAAGGTGGTACTTTCTCTGTATCACTGATAGAGTGTGTGTCCGAATCTAAACAGTGAGGGGCACTTTACCTTAAACTTCTGTTCTAGTCATGAGTGTATGCTTTGTACTTCTTTCACATCATGCATTGGGGTTGGATGAAAATAAGAAGAGTATCTACTGTAGTAGTAGATACTGCAGTAGATATTGTACCTCAGCATTTCCCAGGGTACAGGCACTGGTGGGTCCTGCTGGACATGGCTCAAATGGAAGATGAGATGTGAAAAATAGCTGAGTGTTTCTTACCTCATCCATCCATTCAAATTTAACATTTTGTCTTGATGAATGTAGTCCACTCCCCATCCCTCAAATAATAAAAGTTTAGTCCTGCTACACACCATGATCCACAGATTCAGTGAAACTTTCAAGATGCAACGTTTTGTTTAAATGGAAGATGAACCACTCTTTCTGTTTTGTGCAACATCTCTATTCAGTACCATCTTGGAGCAGCTTATTTCAATATTAATCCAACGGCTTTAATAAGAACGAAGGCATAAAGGAAAAAAATAGGAAAAAAAACCCTGAGCAGATGAACTTATTACTCAGGAAATACAATCAGAATTGCTGTCTGGTGCAACGATGTGAATGACTACAATAGTAAACATCAGCTGTTGTATTTGCAAAGCCACAAGAATCTTTATATACTCTAATTCCACCATAGGACAAATCACTGCCCAGTCAATCAGATAGAGGAATGCCCCTTGCCTTTATAACTACCATCATCACTAACTGGAAAGCTTTACTTTTCTAGGAAATGAGAAAAATATCCTTTGACCCATGACAGTTTTTAAAAAACAAATTTGCTGAGCAGCATTAATAGGTCAGAGCCAGGCAGATTTATTTGGAAAAGGCGTCTTGCTTTTGTCTATTATTCATCATTTGACGACAGAGTGGGAAGACTCAATTTTCTTCTAAAATCTTTTCCCCACTTGTTCCATACTACATCCCAACAACATATTTTTTCCCCTAACATCTCCACTTGATGCCTGTATCTCATCCCTAGCCTATGAGTTGTATAGGCTTAAATCATTCTTAGCTAGACCCCTGCCAAAGTAGCATTTTCTTAAAAGTCTAGATAGATATTGTGTTTTGTCATGTTTGATCTTGGAAGAAAATCAAGTGACTGACAGTAAGGGGGTGGCGGTGGGGAAACAGACACAGTCAAGGCAATGTAAGGATTGGCAATGGGCACGGCAAATATCTGTGCTTACTCAAGGATGGGTGAAGACCACTTCAGCTTCGCTGTGGGAAAGGATTTTAGGCTTGAGTTTCATTAACCATCTTGGATTGGGAATCTGGATTCTTAATTAAAACTTGCCTAAAGAAAGAACATTGATGGTCTAAAGCCCACTGTTATGTTCTTGACTTAACTTATAGTGCTGCTCTGGCAAGCCCCATTTATCTGCTTTTCTATTTGCCATATGAATCCCCTGCTTGGGGGGTGGGGGGGGTCAAACCACAATTCTCTAGAACTCACTTTGCTTGTGAACCTTCTCTTGCATATTTGAAAATCACTTAAGAATGGCGACAATTCACAGTCATTGCTTGTTTGAGCACTCTGGTTCTGCTTCTCCATAGCACTTGACGAAAAGAGGAACATTGTGTGGGATAAACAGAGAGATATTTTTTATCAGTTGTCAATTTTCTGATTTAAGTTAGGCAGACATTTCCTTTCAGAGACACTTAATTCCTTTCCAGACACAGATTGGTTGGATCACACTTCTTTGTGGTTTATAAATGGCATATGTGTGACATGGTAAGTTGCAGCCCATTGATGTATATTTTGTTTGAGAGTGGTTTTTCTGACTGCAGTTAATACGTATTTATATCATCCAACTGATAATGTTGCCCATTTGTTTTTAATATTAAAACATTTGTATGCTGGTCAAGCATCAGCTTTTTTATCAGCCATCCACATAGAAAAAGATAGTTATTTTTCGAATATGTGGATAAAACACATATTTAAAAAGCAGTAATGGAAATGTGAATATATTTCTTATAAATCATAGAATGAAATTCATCAGAAACATACTCTCTTTTTCCATGTTTTCTAGCCTGGAGATACTGACATTTAGAATCATTGTGATTAAAATCATTTTCTTTAAAAAAAATCCTATTCATGTTTTACTTCAAGTATTAACAGTTGTTGTTAACAAGTAGTAGTAATATTTCAAATTCAGTTATAATTGGGAACATCTATTTTTAGAAAATGAACAATTTCACATACCTCATTAATGTTTCCCCACATAAAAAAATAATTTTTCTCTCATTATGGCTAATGATAATGATTAATTGCATTTACATACAGAATATAATTGAAATACTATATATTTAGGGATGTATTTTTCTTATTTTTAAAATATTAATAGCAGTAATATTTTAGAATAATTGAGTTTGTAATCAAGCAGTATTTACTATTACAAGTCAGAATGCATCAGATATAGTGACATTACACTAAATTTATTTTATTTAAACCATTTGGGTAAATATATACCTGACCAGATTTTTGAGATTATAGAGATTTTATTACAGGGCAATCATTATTGCTATACTTTTGCCAGATTGTTATTGGGTAGGTCAAAAGACTTAAGAAGTAAATGTTTTTATTTCATGGGGAAAAAAAATAACCATGAAAGTCCAGTATATAATAATTCACTTTTTATATTTTTTACATCAAATAATGGAAACAATAGAGAACAATAAGGAACTCTTACAGTGATATTTAACATAATTTTAAAAATTATTCTCATGGCTAATAGGTTGGATGGTAGACAGCATCCATTAACAATGAATCACCACTCTTCTTTATTGTTTATTTATTCCTTGCTTTGATTCTAATAAAGAAACAGATCTAGAGTTAAAAATGGTGCCTTGAAGTGGCTTTAGTTTTGTTCCACGGAACACTGCCCCCTTGAAACATTTTTCAAGTTAGTTTTCCTCTTCACCCCTCCTCAATTTTGAGCACACCCACTAATCAACCCAGAAATAATTCTATACTTATTATTGTTACTCCGAGAAAGCTGAGTTTTGAAAGTTTTGTCAATATTCCAATTGTTTCAGTTGTTTTTTATTGCCATTTCTAAAATGCAGACATCTTACCTCTCTTAATCCCATGACAGATGACAGAACTGAGAGGTGATCAGACTGGGCATTTTCAGATGTCATTGTGGAAAAAGTAACAATAGGCCATTTTGAGCTGCAGACTGTAAGGTGAGATATAAATAACAATAATTAAATGCTAAGTGTAATCTGACAACTTCTACTAATATACTAGTGACTAATAGCTCACCGGTTCAAGAGTCTTCCACCCTTCCAAGGTTGGTAAAATGAGGACCCAGATTGTTGGGGGCAATGTGCTGATTCTGTAAACCACTTAGAGAGGGCTGTAAAGCACTGTTAAGCGGTATATAAGTCCAAGTGCTATTGCTAATATACACCAATTGCAATATTTCTCTTGAAACTAATCTAGAGACTCACAGGTAGAATATCAGAATTAATATGGGAATTGTTGGGAATTGTTTCCCCTTCATCTCCTACTTTTCTTTCACCTCTCTTTTGCCGATGAGTTGTCTGAAAAACTTAAAATTTGTACAATTTTTCCTATGGCTCAATAAAGATCTGTGGAGTGTATATTTTTAGATTTTCTTTGTAACTCCAGCCTATATTAATCTGAACTGAGGGTTGTGTGCCATGGAGTCAGTGTTGACGTCAAGAAATGAGTTTCAACAAATAGTCCCAGAAGAAAGTTTATAAAACATGGAATTCTAACTCTGCAGAATTAATTAGCCTTATTTTTCCTTTCTTTAAGAAGTCCATTAATTTGCTCTGAATCATAAGGTAGGCTGATAAACAAACCTTCAATTATTGAGTTTAGCATACTTTCCTGGAAGAGCAGAGACCACAAAGGCCTACGATAATTTGCAAACTATACATTAATATTTTGCAGTTTAAGAAAGGAGAGTTTTAGGGCTAGGCACAATGTGCCAATCTACTTTACTATAGGGGAGATTTACCAAAACTGTACTAACAGACCATGTGATTCTGGGTAAATAGAAATAGTCCAATGTGTACAGATTCTCTGCGGTTTTTACAGGAATATACCACCTCTGCAGTAACATTTTTCAGGAAGGACAGAAGCATCGTTTTCTTTGAGACTCCAACTGTGTTACTCCCCACACGGTAGCCAAATTTTGTATAGCTGCAGTGAAAACACAGAATAATTGATACAAATGTGACAAATTTGTCAGTCTGGACTCATATCACTAATTTTATTTTTTTATTTTTTTATTTTTTAATAGGCTGATATTTGATCATAATAATGAATTTTATTTGATCTGAAGCTTTCAGTTTAATTCAATAACCCAGTTATAGAATCCAGCATGAATGCTTAGTTTCTAGCATGAAAATAATGTCAATGTGACTCTCTACATCAGAGGCCCCCAACCTTTTGGGCACCAGGGACCAGTTCCGTGAAGGAGGTTTTTTCCATGGACTGGAGAGGGTGTGGTTTTGTGTGTTGCCTGCATCCCGTAAATGGGGCTTCACTTGTTTGCGTGGCACGGTTGTTGGCATGGCGTGGAGCAGTGCCGGTCCATGGACTGGGGGTTGGGGACCCCTGCTCTACATGCCATCACCAGTAAGATGGGCCTTGGTTCCAGGTTGAGATCCAAAGCTTCCACATTAAGAGTTAGGACCGGTGGAAGGCTGCATCTATTATCTCTCTTCTGGTGTTGGGATTCATTTCCTCAATTTCTGAAGTTCATTGGCGTACTCATCTTCCACGAGTCAGTGAATTCCTGAGCTTGGAAACCTCTCCCTTTCCCCTCAGCATGGCTAGCTCAGGAATTCTGGGAGTTGAAGTCCACGAGTCATAAAAGAGCCAAGGTTGCCTACCCCTGATCTAGCTGGACTAAGAAAGATCACTTTAATAGAGAGCTCTTCCTGCTTTGTTAGGCTGATTTCCTTCTGCACAACAATGAGAAATACTTAAGTAACTTGATTTTCAGAATCTGAATTTAGCGGTCCACAATTGAGGAAGATAGGAATGAAGAACAAAAGGAGATCAAATGTGTGTGAATATAATACAAAAATATCCTCCAACCCAGCTGTGACTTAGATGATTTACATCTAAGATGCTTCATAGTGAAAATGAAGGGATTTCATAAATAATCTGACTAGCAGTGTCTTGCACTTGTCAATATATTGGCCCAAGATCAAAATATGCATCTATTCAAAAGGATTGGAGTTTTGATCACATGGTCATAGGCATTATCTTGACTTTTTAAAACTCCCCAACAGATACTTTTAATCTCCAATATATATTTTAAGACTATAAAACATGTAAAGTGTTGCTTTACAATCTCCTCAGCTACTGAGCTTTATATTTTCAGTAAGACGTTTTGGCCTTGTATTTTCAAGTTATCTTGGCCGCCCCTCTAGAAACTGTTATAGTACATGAATCGAGCAGGATCTTGAAAAGTAACAGGCTAATAGTGCTAGCCTTTCAGAACATTTAGAAATATTTTTAATAGCAACCAGTTTATTTATAGCTCTGAGCAAAACCTTGAATAATAGCATCTTGGAGTATGAGTCTACTTGTGTTCACAAAAGAGGTTGACTGATGGAAATGTGCACATCTGGACATCACATTTTATTCTAACCAAACCATCTCTTCAGTACACACACACACACACACACACACACACACACACACACACACACAGAGGGAACATGTTGTCCTGAGAATTTTCTCTTCAGAGAATACTCCCCTCCATTACTGCAGAGAAATCTAATGGACAATTCATTCACAGAAGTCTCTCTCAAAGATGTGACTCATTCTCTTACAGTGTGAATTTCAGTCTACTTACTTAGTAACCTTCTCTTGCATAATGTAACTGCATGCCAGTTCACAAAGTGGCTTGCTTTTTATAATTTTATAATTATGATTATAAAATATATATATAATTTTTAAAATTAGCAGTATTATCAATTAGCATTACGGAATTAATATAACTAAATGTATCATTCAAGTCCAACATTAATTTAAGTGCAGTTGAATACTAAATTTTATCAGGCATAATAATTAATGAATTAAAAAGAAATATTGCCAGTTCTTATTAAAAGACAGAACAATGGCTAACCATAATGTTTTGAATTACAAAATGTTCTGCAACAGTCCTATGCTTTTTATTTATTTATAGTTATTCCATACTATGTATACTTATTCAGTGATGGTTTTAAAAGTATAATGTCCCTCTGTCATTCCTTATTTGTTGGCCATTCTGAATGCTTTGTATTGAAACACATGAATAGATAAAACCTCAAAAATTCTCACTGTTTAAATATTAGTATAGCTGTTTAAAATGCTTGGAAATATGCCAGAGCAAGAAATCATTACCCTCCCTGCCACTACCCACCTTAAACAGGTCAGTGGTTTTCAGAGAAATTGTAGCACTTTTGATATTAATGGCTTTATGGGAGAACGGAGAATATATTTAAATTCTAAAATGTCTATGTGACCCATTAATTAAAAAAAAAGTGTTCACTCATGAAACAGGGATCAAGAGGTCAGAGCCTAGCAGCCAACCTCCACATTCAGGTTATATTTACTCTAGAGATCACAGGGAAATGTGAGGAACTGTCTCCAGATGTGTTTATCATGCATCAAAGGCTATCTCTGATTGCAATGGGAAAGGAGACTTTTTTTTCCCCCAAGGAATTCTACCTCCCACTTGCAGGGTCTGTAGATCTGGCAAAAGATCAGATTTGGGAGACAAATAGAGGCTGCAGGTAAACAGTTGGTACCAATCCATCTCCTGAGTTTTGCTGGCAAATACCTTCCATTGGATGAGCATCTGCAGTGGATATCCACCAAGAATGTGGACTGGATGGATAAGGTTTCATAGATGGAATCAGCTAATGTATATGGTCAGTTCAGAATGTGTGCTGTGGTCTTCTCTGTATTCTCTGACACCGCAGCTGAAGAGAGAAATCAGGCAATCAACCCAAAGTACCAGGATGGTCATCTTATACCTATAGCAGCATCAGGCAACAATGACTCTGAATAGATCAGACCTGAATCAGTTAATTGGGGTCAGATTTTGGCAGGCACACAGCTGGGTTGAACAAGGGCAATCCACATATTTCCTTGAAGCAGACAGCAAGGCCACTAATAAAGGCATGCCAGCATATGGTGTTATATACGAACAGTTTCCAGGCTCTTGTCCCTCTGTTGAAAAACAACAATAACAGCAGCCTCTCTGATTTGGCATCTGCATTCTTATCCCTCTTGCTCCTTATCCTGTATTCAGACAAGCTCATGAAATTTTGTAGGGCTCAAACTAGACTTTTACAGACCACAGTTTCTGCTCTGCCTCTGCCTCTCTTCTGCTAGCAGATCACCAACTGTTCAAATTACAAGACAAGTTATGTTCTCTGTGAACCTCTAAAGCTTAATTGCCTTAGTAATTGGATAATTACACAATTCCTGACTAATACAGTATCAGGAGGTTTGTGTCATGGCAATAAAATGTTTCAAACGTGTATCTGTCTGGCTTTTGGTTTTGGCAAAACTGGCACGGGGTGATATGCCAAGTGAATGAATGGGTAAGTTCCAGAGGCGTAGCGTGGGGGGTGCAGGGGGGGCCGGCTGCACCGGGCGCAACATCTGGGGGGGGGCGCTCGCACTCGTAGCTCTCTGCCCCTGCCTGGCTCACTCACTCTCTCTGCAGTGCTGGCTGTGCGAATCCGATCTGAGCCGCCAGGTTGCCGACGCCGCCCACTGTGGAGGGGGGGGGGTGCCTTGCCCCGGGTGCTGACAACCCACACTACGCCACTGGTAAGTTCTCATGTTCTCCACACTCAAACACGTTGTTTGTGTCATATTTGCTCTCAGAACCCTAAGAGGTTCAAAACTCAATTGCTTGTGGCTGATTGAAGACGTTTCTCAGAGACATGATTTTCTCCCCTCCCGTTTCGATGAATGTTGTCAGAAGCTGAGCAGGATAAATGAACTGCTGCCCATCAGCACTGCTTTCTCCTGACTCTGATTCTGCTGGTCAGACATAAGTACTGCTCCCCTTTGGACGTGACTGTCTGGGCTTCTTTCAGTTCAGAAGCTGAACATGTAATTCCATCATCATTACAAACCTAAAAGGAAATAAGCTACATTAAGGCAAAGTGGCAGGAAGCAACAAAATATTTTATGTGGACCTGGCTTGCTTACAATACTTCCTTTTCTATAGCCAATAAAACAGAGGTACCCAACCTTTTGGGCACCACGGACCGGTTCCGTGGAGAAAGGTTTTTCCGCGGACTGGAGAGTGCATGGTTTTGTGTGCTGCCTGCATCCCACGGATGTGGCTTTGCTTGTTTGTGCGGTTGCTGGCATGCCAGGGACCGGTACTGGTCCACGGACTGGGGGTTGGGGACCCCTGCAATAAAACATGTATATAGATTTTAGAAAGCTTTTCTGAAGAATGTATTTGGTCCAAGAAGACAGGATTGATTCTACTTATGCTTTAACTGACTGTATCATTCACTAATGTGCTAGATGTCTGAATAATCCCTTATGTAATCCCTCTTGCTTCCATTTTTGTCTCTTTTTACATAGGTCATATGGCACAATGATTTATTTTCTGATAGACTTCCCCTGTCTTGCTTCCCAGAGACTTGTATGTTTGCTTGTGTATTTGTCTACTGTGCCTGTTTTGATTTCTAAATAACTGTGTGGGAGAGGCGTATAAGAAACTTACTTTGCAGATGGTTTTGAATCACTCAGTTGTGCAATCTATCATTAAGAGTTTGGCTTTAATTTCAAACCACCGAACATTTCATGCCAAGTAGCAGCTACAGATATGGGTATGGCTCCCCACATTAGTATTCTACTTTTGTGGGAATTTATTTATTTATTTTTTTGGTGGGAAGTGGCTGATGAAGTACATCAGTTTTGAGTATGAGTGTTTGCCTACACACTTAAAAAAACAGATTTAGGATTAATTTTTACAATTATGATTCTTCTGGTGGTAGAAACCAGCATTAACCCTCATGCTTACGGCAAGTAACTCAAGTATAGGATTGGTTAGCTTATGCTTTTACCCTGATCCTGTAGAAACATCTAAAGAACTGCAAATGCTTTGTGCTTTGCCAGTTGCTTTACATCTCTGACTATTTGGCTGAGCATGTTATGTGTTGATGTGTTGTAATTACTGGAATGGATGATTGTGCCTCTTATCTATTTTGCCTTATAGAGGCATTCTGAAGCCCCTGATTTCAACGTAGAAATCAAAACTTTTTACTTTAAGGAAAAGAATCTCCATTTATTAATTTATATTAATACATTTATATATAAAATTTATATACATATACATACATACATACATACATACGTACATACATACATCACGGCTTGTATGTATGTATGTATGTATGTATGTATGTATGTATGTATGTAGGTAGGTAGGTAGGTAGGTAGGTAGATAGATAGATAGATAGATAGATAGATAGATAGATAGATAGATAGATAGATAGATAGATAGATTCTCCATAAGAAAGGTCAAAAACAGCTCACAGCAGAAATAAGGTTATTTTTTCTAAAAAGGAAACATTATATTAGTGCAGATAAATGATAAGAGAAAGGATAACCATTCCAAGCTAAGGTAAATTAAAAGACCAGGGAAGATAGGGGATCTTTGCCTGATACTAGAAAGACATGTAGGTGGTCTCCAAATTAGCATATCTCTGGAATTAAATAGCCTGGATTCCATCTCCTAAGAGCTTTTTTCTTTTTATCAATACATCATGCTGTTTATCAGAGGTTCTTTTGCTTCCAGAAATTGCTGGGTCTTGATAAGTATATAGGAAAAAAAAAGATTCTGCAGCTATCCAGCCCATAATTATCATGGCCACCCTGAAGTGGACCCAGAACAGGCTGTAGTGTGATGAAGTCAGATTTTCTATTAAATATTGTGTTTCAGTCTTATTTCTGGACTATTTTCATGTCCAGAACATGAGCAGAATTATCCTTTGTATTGTTCTTAGACAGCGTCTTGGCAGAACTTTAGACTCAAAGGAATTTGAATAGCTATTTCTATTACATGTGTATGGAAACTATCTTCAGTTCTGAATGGGACAAAAGGGGGCCTACACAGTAAAAACAGAATAGGTTAGCTATTTGAGAAGGAAATGGGGGAAAACTCTAATTTTCAGATAGGACTCATAGAATTATAAATTCAAAACATTTCTTCTGGTAGTCACATCATTAGATGTGGAAGAGTGGATTTGGCTATTTTACTAGAATGTTCTGGCTCTGCTTTTGCCTGCTATCAATAGAGATATGTGTAAATAAGCTAACTTATTACAAAATCCCTTAAATCTCAGTGCCTGAAATCTAAAAGAAGAATCAATCCTTATAATTTTGTCTAGTAGTTAAGACATCAGACTAGAAACTAGGAGAGGCTTAGTTCTATTCCCACCTTGGGGATTAAAGCCGGTTGGGTGACTTCGGACCTGCCAACCCAGCCTACTTCACAAGGTTGTTGTGGGAAAAATAGGAGGAGGAAGGAGTACTTCGTATGTTTGCGACCTTTTATTATAAAAATAATAAAGATAGAAATAAAATTAAATGAATAATTACTGCAGAGTTGAAATTCCTTAAGGCTTCAGGAAGTAGGATGGGTATTAAAGTACTTCTGGCTTCAGTATTTAATAATAATAATAATAATAATAATAATAATAATAATAATAATAATAATAATAATAATAATAATAATAATAATAATAATAAAGTTGGAAGGGACCTTGGAGATCATCTAGCCCAATCCCCTGCTCAGGAAGGAAGCCCCATACCAATGTATGTCATACAAAAAAAAAAAATCCATCTTCTTCCAGCCTCTTCCCTAAATCCGTGAGAAAATTGTATGCAGTGAGCTCTTCTGATATTTAAACATCAGGAATCATTTAGAAGTTTGTCTGCCTACTCATTCCATCTAATGATTATGTAATTTTTCTTGTGACTGTTTGGTGAACAGATTCCTCTGCTATGTAGCCAGAGGTTTTTACTTAGATCCACACCCAGAACTATCCTTTCAAACTTCCTTCAGATTCCTAGAAACAGAAGTATATATTCATCCTAATAAGGCATGTGTTTGTCTAAACAGTGAGGTTGTTAGTATAATTATAGGACTAAAGTGTTTTTTTTTAATGGACTAGATATTTAGCACTGATCACAGTATAACTGAGCCTGGGGGAATTAAATATGCATGTAATGAAGAAGGCAGCACAGAGAAACTTGTCATAATTAGGATGCTCATTCTGAGGAAGGCTCTAGAGTATTGCCAATGGGTGAAGAATGTTACTCATCTAAATTTAGAAAAAGGTGGTTGCATTGAAGTCAGTTATGCTCTAATATATCCAGAGGTTTAAATTATATAAACCATGCTATTCAGTTTTGATTAAGGATATTCTAAAATAGGAGCCAGCTCCTTCCTCAGCCTAGCAATCCTTGAGAGGGTAATATAATTCCACTGTGAATGTATCAGTGGCCAAGCATTATTTTGGTATTACATTATTACAGATCTCATGATAACACCACTTTCCACAGTTAGCAAGAAGTTGAATATACAACTTCCCCCCTCACCACCACCAGTGATCTATCACAATCCATTCACACCTGTTCTCCCAGGTTTCAAACAGACATTTTTCACAATACTGTATACTGCAACCAACCACAGGGATTCAAATGTCTGGTGTCCATATACTATTCCATGTGGTGGCCCATCCCATAAGTCTTAGAACGTGCAAAGGAACATATGGGGTGCTTCAAAAAATGATCTACAGCCAACTTGCTTGCTTTGACAAAAACACAGTAGGCTATTTGAAATATCTTCTAAGAGCCAGAATGGTTAATACAGGTAGTCCTTGACTTAAAATCATAGTTAATCAAACCCGATTTTCCAAACTTTTTTGTAGTGAGTGTTAAGCGAATGTGGTGATCATAAAGCAAACACTGTGGCTATTAAGAAAATCCAATTATCCAGTGGGAGTTTTTTGCTGGAAGCTGGAAAAAGCAGTAAAAAACAATGTCAACAATTATGGTCCAATGACTTTGGACACTGTAAACAGATGCAAAGGTGAACAGGTTGCCAAGCTTCCAAATGCAATCACCTAACTTGGGGAGAGTTTCACAGCCATAGAAACTTTGAAATCAGGTTGTACCTTTGGGGAGCTGTCATAACTATGAAGAGTCGCTGACTGTTATTATCTGTAGTTGCAGGTTGGGCGAATCAAGTTCAAGTCCATCCTGTGGCATGAAAGCTTTGGACCAGTTACTCTCTCTTGATCTAATTCACCTCACAGAAATATTGATGGGAGGACAAAATGAAGGGAGACCAGTTAAAAGCTGCCTTTAATTCCTGGACGAAGATGGGACAACTTAGGTATTAATCACTTCCTCTAAGTCTGCTTAAGGCCCTTTAAGGGACAACAGCATGTTGTGAATAAAGAAATGGGTGATTAACATGGGATTGGAGCTAGCACACAGTACTCTATTCAGCTATTCTAATGTTTGAGAGCAGAATCATAAAAAACACTGAATTTTGATGAGTCTTAAATTCTGGGTATAGTTGCTTAAAGACAGCTAGCTACTAATGAGGTGCTTGCTCATGTCCACCATCTGTCCTTGAATTCTAGCCACAAATTCTCTGTGACTTACACTATCCATTCATTTTTTTATTAAGGCTGACAAGTCTGTGGTTTTCATATTTTCTGGATTCCTTGCTTGGCTCCTATTCTGTCAGTATTACACAGCCAGGATCTCAGGGCATCAGTTAATTTAGTTGACTATAATAAGTTTATATCCCACATTGAAAGTTCATACGTAGGCTTTTTGTAGTAACCACAGTACAAAGAAAGAAGCCAGCATATGAGCTATTCAGCCCACAATTTGGAAAATATTCACTCAGATCTTAACAGTGCTGGGGCTTCCCATAAACCACCAACATAGAATTACTCTTTTGTTACTAAGATTAAGCTGTTGTGTAGCAAAAGAAAACAGTAGCTTCAAATAATACTGTGGATCCGGCTAAGCTATTAAGAAGAGGATGTTTACTTTTTTCATGTTTTACATGCTGGAAGTGATCACCTATTCTGCACATATTCTATTGAATTTATCTTTGAATCTTTTATATTATACAGATCTAAGTCTTCTTATAAGCAAATGTTTGGGTTGGCACCAATCAAAAATGTATTTAAAGAATTAGACTAGTGAAATATCTGGAAATTCAGAAATATTTTGCATTATCACCATCAATACTGGAAGGAGTTGAATTTGTTTAATGCAGACAAGAATGGATTTCGAAACACATGCTGGATTATGAAGTTAATTTATTTGTTATGGTTTTTGTTTCATTCTCAAAGATGTTCTCCTGCTTTCTATAGTAACATAGTAATAGTAACATTTGGTCTAAAATGTTTATTTTTATTTCTGTTTACTGCATTAGGGATTTCTTGTTTAGCCCTCTTCAAGCACATACAAACAGTTTTTGTTTCCATCAAGATGCATTTTCTTGATGCAGATCCCCAGGAGAATAAGAGATTCACGAAGAAAATACCAATTCCTGACCAGAAAATTAATCGAAAAAGGAGTAAATTTTAAATGGGCTGATTCCGGAAGGGATTTTAATTAATTGGGACATGAAAAGATCCAGATTGGACACTGTAGTCAAGGCAATGGAATTTTATGAGAAATACAAAGCATTTTTGGAAGGGGAAAGTCCGGAATTTCATGCAGAGAGAGAAACAAAGAAACAAGAAGAGGCAGCAATAGAAGGAGCAGCCAAATAAAGAGAAGAGGAAGAAACAAAAAAACAAAACACAAATACAGAAGAAGGGGCAAAAGCAAGAGAACAGAGACAGATAAGAACAATTAGAAGAATAAAACCTAAACATAATTGAAGGAGCTGGAGAAGGAAAACGGATTTTTTTTAATGAACATAAACGGATTGAACTTCCCTACAAAAAGACATTTTTTTTACATTACAAAAACTAAAAATGGATATAACTTGTCTCCAAGATACACATATTAAAAGACAACACGATAAACTGTTGGAACAACCAAAAATTGGGAAACTCCACTTCACATTAGCGCAACAAAAAAAAAGAGGAATAGCTTTATATATTAAAGAAACAATGAATCCCAAACAAATCTATGCAGATGAAGAGGGAAGAATATTAATGGTGGAAATAATGATAAATCAAAAACAGATACTGATGGTAACAATATATGCACCCAATAACAAACAAGAAGAATTCTATCAAAAATTACATTAAAAATAGTGGAATTGGAATATCAAAATATTTGCTTAATGGGAGACTTTAATGCAATGTAGACGGGAAGCTGGATTACAGAAGCAGTAAAATAGGGGGGGAGGGGGAAGGAAGGAATATACTACCTAAAACGTTCTTTAAAATGGCAGAAGAAATCTGTATATAGGATATATGGAGAGAAAAGAATCCAAAAAACCCACAATATATATTTTACTCAAACAGGCATAAATCATGGTCCAGAATTGATATGATATGGATATCTCCTGAATTAAGCATGATTATACAAGAGATTGAGATAGAAACCAATATATGGGCAGACCACAATCCGATAAAGATAACCTGGAGAGGAGCTAAGAAAAAATTAAGAAGGTCTCTGAACTAATCTTTATTGAAAGAGAAAGAATTTATACAAATAGCAACAAAGGAAATGGAATTTTTCTTTACAATAAACAAAAAAGAAGAGACAGTCATTTCTTCAAAATGTGTGGGATACGGCTAAAGCATACTTTAGAGGACTGGCTATAACCTATATGGCAAAAAAGAACAAAGAAAAAAAGCAACAATAAATGAAGTTAAAGGAGGAATTTATGAAATTAGAATTAGATCTACAAAGAGATCCACAAAAGAAAACACTTTAAAAACAAATGGAAATAATAAAACATAAATTAAATTTAGCTGAGGCTGGAAAAATGGCCCAACAAATTAAAAGGGCAAAAGAAAATTTCTTTGAAAATGCTAACAAACTGGGTAGATGGTTAGCATACAAACTTGAAAAAAGAGAGAAAAAATTGATAAATAAACTGCAAGACTCAAAAGGCGATTTACAGTTCCAAAATGACATAATTAAAAAAATAATCAAAGACTTTTATGGGATACTTTATGACACAGAAGAAACTTCTCAAGAAAAAATAAAGCAATACATAAAAAAGCTGATTTACCAAAAATTCCAGAGAACATACAAAACATGCTAAATGAAAAAATATCAATGATGGAGGTAATAGAGGCTATAAAAAGGCAAAAAATTGATAAGACTCCGAGTCCAGATGGGCTACCTGCAGAGTTTTATAAATGTCTACAAGATATATTAAACCCACTAATGAAAAAACTGTGTAAAGAAGTACACTCAGAGGCTAAAATACCAAAAATGTGGATAGAAGCCAACATTACTTTAATACCCAAAGAAGATTCAAATTTGACACAGATAAAGAATTATAGACTAATATCTCTATTAAACGTGGACTATAAAATTTTTGCTTCAATAATAGCAGAAAGATTAAATAAATTTTTGATTGAATTTATACATACAGACCAAAATGGATTTTTACGTAAGAGACAAATAAAAAATAACTTAAGAATGATCTTAGATATTTTGGAATACTGTGAAATGCACCCAGGGAAGCAGATGGCGCTAATATTCCTAGATGCATGGAAGGCTTTTGATAAGTAAATTGGCAATTTATCATTCAACAACTAAATGAAAGGGATTTTGGAGAAAACTTTATAAATATAATTAAAACAATTTATCATAGATAAATAGCTAAAGTAATTGTAAATGGAGACTTTACAGAAAACTTTAATATTAAAAAAGGCACAAGACAAGGATGTCCATTATCCCCATTATTATTTACATTAACATTGGAGGTACTGAATAGAAATATTAGGCAAGACTAAGAAATTAAAGGACTGGAGATAAAGTATGAAAAATTACAAGCATTCGCAGATGACTTGGTTTTTGTATTAGAAGAGCCACTTGAGACAAGCCTCAAGTCTATGAAAAAGAATTTGGAGAAGTGGCAGGACTGAAAATAAATAGAGAAAAGACCAAGGTGATAACTAAAAACCTTACAGATAAACAAAAAAATCAACTGTTCAGAAAAAACAAACCTTCAAATAGTTAAGAAAATCAAATACTTGGGGATATATTTAACAGCAAGATGTGCAACAATAAAAGAAGACAACTACGTAAAATTATTAAAACAAATAAAATTAGACTTGGAAAAATGGAAAAATCTACAACTTTCAATATTAGGGAGAATAGCAACGGTGAAGATGAATATTTTACCAAAACTACTCTTTTTATTTCAAACAATACCTATAAAACTGGGGGGAAATTTTTTGATGAATTAAATACATTGATTTTGAAATTTATTTGGCAAGGAAAAAAAAGCCAGAATTAGATTGAAAATGCTACAAGAAGCGAAAGAAAATGGAGGATTTGGGCTGCCAGATTGGGCTTTATATTATCAAGCATATGCAGTGCTTTTTTGGTAAAAAAAAAAAAAAAAAAGATGCCGGAACTCACACACATCATACAACCCGCCTTGCCAACCCTACAAGGTTCCATCCAAAAAAGGTGCCGGAACTCTGTTCTGGGCGTTCTATGACAAAAAAAAAGCCCTGATTATATGTATGAACTTGGTTAAAAGAATGGATAACACTTAGACATAAAAGATTACTATACCTAGAGGGGCATGACCTACAACTCAGATGGCATGCCTTCTTATGGTATGAGAAGAATAAAATACATAGATACTTTCAAAACGCATATAAGAAACGCATTGCTTCTAGAATGGGAAAAAGCAAAAGCGAAAATTTACATGAAAATACCTGGATGGCTTTCAACAATGGAAGCGTTTGTTCACCCAAACTTAATTAATTATGAGAAAATTGTGACTGATAAAGACATTTTGGGTACTGAAGGGAAACTAAAAACCAGACAAGAACTGAAAGAACAGGGCACTGATCTATCATGAGGGCCACACCTGCAAAGTCAAACAAGATATGAAAAAGATGTTAAAACATCTGGAATTTATAAAGACAGACAGAATTTGATCAGATATTATTGACATCAGATGAAAAATTGATTAAGAAACTGTATAAGTATATGCTAAGTTTAAAGATGGAAGAGGAACAAGTTAAAGAAACAATGATAATATGGGCAAAAAACTTTGGGTGTAACATAGAGCTAGAAAACTGGCAAAGCCTTTGGGAAAGAAATTCTAATGTTCTACAGATGGCATTTAACACCTGTGAAGTTAGCGAAAATGCTTAAAAATATGTCTAGCAATTGTTGAAAATGTAGATAAAAACCAGGCACATATTATCAACTTTGGTGGACATGCTCTAAAGCCAAAAGATTTTAGTCAAGAATACATATATGGTTAGAGAAAATGACTAAAAAACACAGATTTTAAGCCAGAATTATTTTTGTTAGGTATAATTGTAGGAAATTATGACAATTATGAGAAGGAATATGTATATTTAATGTATTAACTGCAGTGAGAATTGTATTTGCTCAGCGTTGGAAAGATGAAGAATTACCAGCGGAGGAAGAGATAATTAAGAAAATTTTAGATTGTGCAGAAATGGACAGACTGACACTGAAAATGAAAGAGAAAGAAGATTCAGAATACTTTAGAACATAGAATACATTTTATCAACGGCTAGAAAAACGAGGTAGAGAGAAAGGAGTTTAATATGTATTAGTAAACTAAACATTGGAACCCAGACAATATGTTGCTGATAAAATATTAAGGATTTGTGAATATAAAAAAATAATAAAATATTGAACAAAAAAAGAAGTGTTTTCTTGCATCTGAATCAGTTCTTGCTCTCTTAAACTACCTTCTTTAAAAAAAGATGATCCATTCTGAACATTAGTACTTTATTAGCAGAGAAACAATATCAGAGGAGGCTAGAGTTGTATCCTAGAAACCAGACAGCGATTAGAAGTGCCTATTACTTTTATTACCCCCTTTCAGAAATATACAATAGGTGAAAGGAAGAAGAGTAGCCAGCTAGTCTCATCTCAAAGTCCTGTGGACACAACAGGAAGATAGTCCCAGCTTACTTTTATCACTTCTCTTCATAATGCCCCAATTGTTTTTAATCTAAGAAGGAATTTTCCACTTGTTTACCAGATCTGTAAACCACCAGCTTCTCCAGTAAAAATCAGAGGAACTGTTCAAGAGCCTATAATTGCAACAGATAGTCTTGAATGCCATCCTTATACCTCTGGGTTATAAGATCAATTTTCTAAATTCCCAGGGATGAAATTAAATTCTTCCAGAAGATCTGGAGCACACCAACAGAAGGGACAGCTAGTCCTCCCAAAGATGACTGCTCTATTAGATGCAATATTAGATGCACCTCCTTTATTAGATGCAGTCTTATTGGGCCATTGGGCGAATTCTTGGACCATCCTAGAAACCAAGTGTAGTGTAGAGGTTGGCCTACAAACCAGGAGACTGTGAGTTCTAGTCCTGCTTTAGGCATGAAAATCTGGCTGGGTGAACTCTCTCAGCCCTAGGAAGGTGGCAGTGGCAAACCACTTCCAAAAACATTGCTACGAAAACCACAACAGAACAGCAACTGTTGACTAAATGACTAAACAAAAATTGTTGAGCCATCCTAGAAATCTTACTAGCCCAATTCTAACCCTCACAGGAATAAGAACATAAGGCAAATATTCAGTTTAGGAGTTCCCAACTTCACTCTTCCTTCTTAGCTTCGTTCTTTGCAGCTCTTCCCCCCACCTCCATTCATCTTACTCTCATTTTATTTTTTGCAGCAGTTATTCTCTGCCGTGCATAACTTTACAATTCCTTCGTGCATCTTTTTTCAAAATACTGCTGTGGTTCCACACATTTCCATGGTGTTCTGTAATGCAATTCTCTTTCAAGTATTTTCCACATCTCTTTTCTTTACCCTTGCTTTCCATCCATTCTTTTGGGACATTACTATATTTTCTAGTATTTTCTCTCTTATGGGACTCGTGCTTTCTCTTCCTGTACTCACTCTGCTTTTTAACTCTAGCTTCTTTCACCTCTTCCCTTTTTCTTCCTGTCCATTTTGATCCTATTAAATAACGGGCTGCTCCCAAATACATCTGGACCTTCTCAAGAACATATGTTAATACCCTAAGAGGTAGATATAATAATAATAATAATATGCCAGCTCTTCTTGTGAATTAAGGGTAAAGAGTTGATGAAGCATGTGATTGTGAAATGCAGATTTTATATTGACTCACATTAGCTACTATTTTAAGAAAATGCCTACCTAACCAGAAAAATGTTACATTTAGTATTTTTTGGTCAATAGAAATCCAGAAAGTGCATCTGGCATTTCAAAGTTATCTGGAGAAAAATATGTACTACTTCTTCCAGGAAAAAAGTTAATTAGCAGTCCTTTTCAATCACTTTGTCATGTAATTTCAACTTGATTATTACATTTTATTCTTGAGGTTATCTTCAGTCAGTACTCCTACAGGTTTTCCAGGCAAACTGTCTTAACTCCATAATTAAAAGTGATCTTAAATAAAGAGAGGGGAGAAAGGCACCTCCCACAGTTGGTTTGGAACCAGTAAAAACGATAATCACAAGAGTAAAATGTAATAATTGCATTGAAATTGCACGATAAAGTGATTACAAACGGTGACTCTGAAATGAATTAGGTGACTCTGAAATGAATTCTCTTTATGTATAAACTACCAACATGAATTTGTTCCTAGAATTATGTTACACTCAACATTACTGTCACGATAAAACATTAGAATAAAGATTTGGAGTCTCAAATGAATGAATGCAAACAAGGGCATTAGGCTGTGTGTGAAGGGAGGGGGGAAATTGTCAAAAAGTCAAGATTTCTGTCACTCTGATCAAAGTCCCACCTCTTTTTTTGTGCAAGGTCAATTGGACTACCTTGCTTATTTGCGCATAACTATAGCAACACCCACTACCATGTAAAAAGAGGCTTTAAGCATTGTTTAACAGCCATAGAAATGGCAGGCAGAGAGGGAATGTTATGGACCCAGTTGGTTAAAGAATTTCCACTGGCAGGGTCCAGGAAGAGAGCCTTCTCTGCTATTGCCCCCACCCTAGGAAATACGGTAACTTTGCCCCCAGCAGCAGGACAAGCCCCCCACTCTCCTGGCCTCCTGGAAGAACATTAAGACCTGGCTCTGCCAACTGGCCTGGGGGGGGGGAGTTCCAAGAGTGTCATGCAACCCTTGGGGTGGTTGGTGGATTGAACGCACCCTCTGCCTTTTAACTTTGCAATTGTTCATTTCAACTTTGTTTTAATCCGATTTTTAACTTTGCTTTTAACTTTAGCTTTTGTACCATTTTACTGTTATCTGTAAACTGCCCTGAGGCACACAGGTGTTATGGGAAGTATAGAAATGTGATAAACATACAAATAAAATATAGTCTGTCCATTTCCAAACACAAGCTAAGATTTAATTCTGTTTAAAACCCTGTATAGCTGCAGGGGAATAAAGGGTTACTTTTTCAGCCCATGCTGAAATTTGCCCCTTCATTGGAAAGAAAGGCTAATTTCTGGTGGGGGATCCTTACTAGTGTTGTACAAAGACCAGGGTTGTTACACAATATCCCATCCCTGCCTAGATTCTATAGGCTTTATCTTTGCTGTATATGCACATCATCAGGGGGTAATTATTTAAAGACAGACACGCTAAACATTGACGTATGACTGCATGTTGAATTCAAGCTGTGTATAAATGAGCTACAGAATATCCTGTTGATTATTCAGCACTTGCAATTTTTGCTTCTTAAAATACTATCTGTATTTATGGTTTATTTAAGGGGGGTGAGGGTGGGAGAAAGTTTTGATATTATGCAAGTGGAGATGAGTCAGTCTGGTCTGTCCATTTCACCTCCTCACCCCCATTGCCTTCTTTTGTTTCCTCTGCATCATTATTATTTTTTCTTTTGACAGAAAGTGCCAAAAGACCTAATCAGAGGAAGAATGCAATTCAAAGACTATAAAGGAAGCTGAGGAGGCCACCATTCCTCTGCCCTCTTCTCTGTTTCTTTCTTTTTTTAAAAAAATAAATAAATTAAGTTGTTTGGAAGAATAGCAGTTCAACTTTAGTGAGTCAATAACTGGCAGACGAGTTTCCCTAAGTGCATGTATAAACACAAGGAGACAGTCTTTTTTTTTTCATTCAACAAGACCCACTGTATAAATAAAGCTCTCAGGGAAGCATACATAATATAAAGAACAATACCATCCAAGTCAAATGAAAAGTTGCAAGCAGATACATTTACAAAAGCAGAAGGAAGTACTGAATCTATGCTACTCCCCAACTTTTCCTTCTTTAGTATAAGACTTCGTCCTGGAACTGATCCTGTGACCAGCTTTAAGAAGTCCATGTGCTGAGATCTCTTAGCTTCTTGCAGAAGGACTACACCCTGCTAGCCTAAAATCAAACAAGAAAAGCCAATTAAGAAGTGCAATATATTTCCAAATTAACATGTTTCATGGGATGCCTCAGTGTGAGGAAAACTCCCCAGATGTGAGATGCTAGAAATCTAGATACTATATCTAAAGGAAATGTTTTCATTGGGGCAAAATGATATCTGATAAGGAAAAAAAGTCCAAAATCTAGAATGGCGAAGCTAGACTACCAGGTCTAAAGCTGCATAATCCTGGACAATCACAAGATGGCAGTAAAATGCTGGCGAAAACCCTAACTCTGTTGCCTTTCAATGATTTTGTACTGATTTTTGTAGCCCCTGAGGGGGAAAATGGCTGGATAAGGCAGGGAGATCAGACAGTTTTATTAGTCTGAAATTAAAGGCTCATTCCTGAACTCTTCAAACCAGCAAGGCTTAATTATGGGATCATCTGCCGAAATTACTGTATACTGACAAGAAATTATTTACTTTTGAGGAAACCATTACTCTCAAGGGGCTTTTTTTTCAGATAGGCATGCCTTTCCCAGCCATTAATTATGTTTGCATTCTTGGTGGTCTACACTCCTTAGAACTGGGCTGTGTTCAGAGTAGTAGTTTCGGATTGGGGGATGACTTCCTTCCAAAAGAGAGAGATGGCTCTGCAGAATTCTCTCCTAAACCTTTGGTTTTTGGAAATGTTTATCTCCAAGATCTAGACAACTTTTTTGGGGGGAGGAGAGATGGGATGGCGGGTGTGGGGGAGACCAAGGGCAGCACTAGATTCTGTAGGAACACGGTTAAGTGAATCTGGCTTCTCCATTGACTTTGCTTGTCTGAAGGTCACAACAGGGACACTGCAACCATCATAAATATCAGCCAGTTACAAAGAATTTGGTCACATGACCATGGGTAAGATGAAACGGTCATAAGTATGAAAAACAGTCATAAGTCACTTTTTTCGATGCCTTGGTAACTTCAAATGGTCACTAAATGAATGGTTGTAAGTTGAGAACTGCCTGGGTATCATTTCAAGGAATGGATAATGTTGGCATTCTTGCATTCATTAGTGCAAAAGAATTTTTGGTCATTGCTAAAACACAGGGTTACCGTAGGTGGCATACAAAGATCTGGATAACCATCAGACAGTAGCAAAAGTTTCTGTACTTGTTTGTACCTATTTAACCTCTAATGATTGCTGGATTTTGCAGTAAACCTAGTGACGTCCAACATTTCTGTGGTTAAGAGTCCTGATATAACTATGACTTACCCTTTCTAAGCTGCCAAAATCTGGATCTTTTTGATTTCATCTAATGATGATCTGGATTTTTGCAGACCAGAAGTAATAGTCCTGATTATCTAGTTCAGGACTCTTAAATTACAATGCATTTCATACATTACTGAGCATTGTTTTCCCAACAAGCTATTCACACAAACAAGCTTCTTTCATCTGATATGAGAGCAAAAGAACAATTGTAACTGTATATTTGAAGAATTAATCCTGTGCCAAACAAAGCATATCTTTACTGTGATCAAGAAGTAATGGCACTTATGCTTTCCTAAAGACAACCTGCTAAATGATTTACTGCAATATCAGATTTAAAAAGATGAATTTCCAAGAAAGCCTATTAAGCGAATTAAGTAAATTATAATTGTTCGCTCAGAGTGCACCCATTGTAATACTTGTGTTGTATAAATTGTAGGATGGATTTTGGGAAAAATGTAAAAGTATTCCACATTTGACCATTTCGGGAAAAGGTTATTAGAACACTGCTGCTCCAGAGATCTGAAGCACAGTTGTGTTTAGCAAAGGTATTGGAGATGAATACCAGAACTCTGAGTTTCTTCCAGCTAGATTCCTACATGCTGAATATATATTGCTGAGGAGATGCTAATGTATTTATTTTGGACCCTACCATGATTATTGCTTATGCACAATAATTGAATAAAGAGAGTAATGAAAAGAGTAGAATGTTTGATTCTTTCAGGGATCACAGCTGTGTCAACAGTAAAGCATCATATTTAACCACACCAGATGTGTTCCCCCAAGGTCTTGTTGCACTAGATTATTTGTGGGAAGACAATTTTGGGCAGGAGAGTGAGTTTTAAGAGAAAGGAAATGAAATAGTTATCTGATTTGTTTATGGTAGTACTCCTTCCTTAATACTATACTTCCATCTGGAGGTGGAGAATCTGAAACCTTCGGCTTTCTGTATTAAGGGCCTTCTTAAATAACAACCCCCCAAAACTACCTTTAATTGTGCTTATGGGCTCTCTTCACTTGTAGCTACCATATCTAGGCTGCATAAATCCAGTATCTACTGAACGGCTGCAAAGATATATAGGAAAATATAATGCCTTCCTGTTCTCTAACACTCTGAATTTTGCAGCACGAACCTGCCACACTGCGAACCATGGTACAAAGCTGCCTGGTACATCTTTTTTATGGTTTGTTGCCATGACACTCCTTTCAACCAGTGAAGAAGATTGCCCTAAAACATCCTTAGCTGTACTAATGTCAAAGTACTGTTTTCCTCTTAAGCTCACAGCATGAGCCGTGGTGGCACAGTGGTTAGAATGCAATATTGCAGGCAAATTCTGCCCACAGCCTAGAGTTCGATCCTGACTGGCTCAAGGTTAATTCAGCCTTCCATTCTTCTGAGGTTGGTAAAATGAGGACCAGATTGTTGGGGTCAATATGCTGACTCTGTAAACCACCTAGAGAGTGCTGTAAAGCACTATGGGGCAGTATTTAAGTCTAAGTGCTATTCCTATTCAGTGACAGTTGCAAGACCAATAAAATTGTATGTGTTTCACCAACCATACCATCAGTGTCCAGGTCTTCTTCAGCACCACAATTTGAAAGCATCATTTCTTTGTGTTCAGTCTTCCTTTTAGTCCAACTCTCATAGCCATACATTACTACTGGGAAAACCATAGCTTTGACTGTAAGGACCTTTGTTGGCAAGGTGATGTCTCTGCTTTTTCATATGCTGTCTAGGTTTGCCATAGTTTTCCTCCCAAAGAGCAAGTCTCTTTCAATTTCATGGCTACGGTTACCGTATGCAATGATCTTGGAGCCCAAGAAAATAATATCTGTCACTGCTTCCATTTCTTCCATTTTTATTTGCCAGGAAGTGATGGGACTGGATGCCATGATCTACTTTTTTTTTAATGTTGAGTTTCACACCAACTTTTGTATTCCTTTTTTTCACCCTCATCAAAAGGCCTTTTAGTTCCTCTTCACTTTCTGCCATTAGATTGATAAAGGGAGAAGAGGGAGAGAGAGAGAGAGAGAGAGAGAGAGAGAGAGAGAGAGAGAGAGAGAGAGAGAGAGAGAGAGAGAGAGAGAGAGAGAGAGAGAGAGAGAGAGAGAGAGAGAGAGAGAGAGAGAGAGAGAGAGAGAGAGAGAGAGAGAGAAAGAAAGAATGTGATAATAACTGCTCGCTTACTTTGGGCTGTAGTGCCAATGAAAATCTTCCTCTGTTATAGCCCTTAAAATAAGATTATTATTTGTTCTGATTTGTCCCAAAGAATCGTTTCAGAAGAGATTGGGCAAATATGTTATTGAATATTACAATTAAGTAATTTCAGAAATGATATTCCATTGAGGCCAAGAGGCAAAATAAATGGAAGGCATCTAACTCGTAAATTACATTGTTTGAGTACAATTTAGCATCTTCACCTGGAGTCCATCAAATGTATTGGACCAAAAGTCTCATAGCCAACTGCCCACATGGCCTTTGGACGTCCTTACTTTTGTGTTCATTTCAATTAACAGATTTTTTATGATCCTAATGAAGAACACTAGGATATTCTATCTATTCAAAAGTCATGTGACGGCAATTTATGACATTTTTACCAAAGAGACGTTTATTTCAATTTTTTAGCAAAAATGCCCCATAGTGAACAATGACCATAAAATCACTTAACGTTCACGTTGATTCACGTAATGTCTAATCACATAATGTTTGCTTAAAACCATCATGATTTATGACAGGCTCCATTACAGTCATAAGTCGAGAACTACTTGTACTTGAAAACGGAATAACCATATTTGCCAATAAAATAAGATTTATAATATTGATTTGCTATTTGCATGTATGCATACAAATCATTCTCTCAGAAATAGCAAAGAAATCAAAATGGAGATGGTGTGAGGGGAAGAAATTGGAGGGGGGAACCATAAAGTTGGGGAGAGAAAGGAGAAGAGGTCAGGTGAAGAGTTAGCTGGGCTGAGGGAGAGAAAAAAACGAAAAGAAACCAGGACTTCAAAGTAGAGAATGTGATGCACAAACGAGGGAGATGTTCCCACCGTCCCTTCTGCTTCACTGAGGATTCCAGGAAAATTCTTCAGATCAGGAGATAAGAGAAGAGTGTTCAAGCTGACAAATTCCTTTTGAATCCTCTCTCTACAAAGAAGCTGGAATTTTTCTATTTGACAGAATAATGTTTCAGAACCATGACTAATGGAGGCTTTCCATCCCACCCTTGTTTCTGGACCCCTCCTTCATAACGAGGAAGCAGCTGTCCTGCATTTGCAGTTGTGTGATAACCTTCCCAATGGGTAGAAAAGTAGGCAACCTGTGTAGAATGTATGGGAAAAATCCCATGATTAACATTTTGCATAGGTAAATGAGTTCATGAAGGCCAGTCATTTCCCATAATGGAGTGGTTTCCTTCATAATAAACTTTAGTATGATTAAGAATACAGAGTCCAGGGGATTTATGAGGTTATTACTGCCTTTCAGAATTTTCTCAGGAGTTTATCAGCGTCATTTTCTGATGATTTAACCAAGACTGTGGCAATGCAGTACCCATCGCTCTAAAGTTCTGCCATGGGTTAACATGCTGTTTAAAAAGCTATGCAACATCCTGTTGCCAAAAATAATATATCTATTAAAAAGCATGCTATGTTGCAGGCAAGAGCTTCCTCTTTAGAAAATCTTACTCTCTGGATAGATTTCCTGTAAAATATATGGTGTAATAGTACCATTTATGATCACACAGACTCCAAAATGAGTACTTGTTAGAAACATGCAAAGCTAATATTCACCAGTAAATTAAACAGTATGAAAAATTAGCAGTGCAAAATGATAAGGTTTTTGCTTCTCTGCAATATTATTTCTATTTAGTCTCATTCACACCTTCTTTGTTCTAACTGAAGCTTCTAACTTGCATTCATATGTAAGCAAATATAGCAGCCTTCCCCAGTCTGGGCTAGCGATGTTGCTGACTGAGAATGAGGGTTCTAGTCCAAAATATTTGGAATTATAGCAAGGAGGACGTGATTTAATATACAGCATAAAGCAGTAATTTATATTAAGACATGGACGTTATTACATTAAGGCATAGATAACTGAAGCCAGGTAAAGTTTTTCAGAATGCCTACTGGATTGTACCATGATCCTCATCTTGACATCCCATTGCAAAAACAGTAAATAGAAGTGTATAACTTTTGGTGCTATTTTTCTGGGGAAAAGGGAAGACAAGTGCTGCACATGGACATAAATTTGATTTAATTAATTAAATACAACTGATACTATTTCTGCACTTCAACTAGATTTAACATTATTATTATTATTACTACTACTATTACTACTATTACTATTACTACTACTACTACTACTACTACTACTACTATTATTATTATTATTATTATTATTATTATTATTATTATTATTATGCCAAACTAAAAACTATATAGTTTGGTGGCAACTTCTGAAAAGTGTGCCCCCCAGCATACCTTTCCCCAAATTTCGATATCCTTTGACAAAAATGCCAATAGTCAAGATATGGACTTGACTTTTTGAGAAGAAATGCCTGGAAGTAGAACTAGAGTTGATTCCTTAGACACTTTTTTTATAGGTAGTCCAACAAAATTCAATTGTAGGCATTTGTTCTTTCCTCCCTTCTCAAATGTGAGTGATAAAGAACACCTGTAAAGCATCCAGGGATTTGACCATGATCCCTGATTGCATCTTTAGTACTACAACAACCAACTTCACTGAAGTTGAATCACCTTGAATGAATCCTAGGTGGCAGGACAGAACATTACGAGTGATGTACAAGGTCCTTTTAACTCTGCCTTTCCATAGAACCACTAACAGGAAGCTGGGGAAGATTTTGCTGAGAATAACTATATTGTGGGAAATGAGATTTAATTTATTCCCTATAGTTGCATTTATTTGCTATTAGAGTTATAATACAGAGTAAAAATATTTATTATTTATTTATTATTTATACTGCCCATCTTGCCATAGATTTTTTTTACTTATCCTTCATATGAAATAAACAGCATTTTCAGAAAATAGGACAAAATCACAATATCAAAAAGCATAGCAACAAAGAACTGATTGAATAGGTAAGTCCTTGCCTCTTACAATAAGTATTGATTATACAGGTAGTCCTCCACTTATAACAGTTCATTTAGTGAACGTTCAAAATTACAACAGCACTGAAAAAAAGTGACATGACCATTTTTCACACTTACGACCTTTGGAGCAGCCCCATGATCATGTGATCAAAACTGAGATGCTTGGCAACTGGTTCATACTTATGACCGTTCCTGTGTCCCAAGGTCATGTGATCACTTTCTGCAACCTTTTGACAAGCAAAATCAATGGGGAAGTCAGATTCACTTAACAACTTATCAACTGCAGTGATTCACTTAACGGTGGCAAGAAAGGTTGTAAAATGGCACAAAACTCATTTAACAAATGTCTCGTTTAACAACAGAAATTTTGGGCTCAATTGTGGTCGTTAAGTCGAGGACTACCTTTAACAGAGAATGGAAGGGACTTGAAAATGATTGAGAAACTTCCACTACCAAGATTCTAACTTGAATCACCACATTCCAGTTCAGACCCACACATTTAATCTCAAGTAGGACTTTGTTGCTGATCTCTATCAGGAGATTGGTTGCTAAGGAAGAAAGGACTCTTCTAAGTACTTATTTAGAAAGATTTTCCCCTACTCTGGTCAGGTACTGTATCTGGATTGCAGATTAGTCTACCTGCTGAAACAATAGCCTGGGGAAACAGTAATTTTTAGGAGGGTCAGAGTGGTTAAATTCTTTATTCATTAATCTTGACTCTTAAGTGACCTTTTCCTACCCCTGCGAATTCCTGTTTGTTTAGCAAATATGACATTCTAACCACATTGTTCCTGAATTTAAGTTCAGTTCCATTTTCAAAAATGGAAAAACTTAAGAAGTACTTCTCAAAAAGATGTTAAATAGATATCCAAAATCGTCTAATTCTATTACAGATTAAAGCTAACCTGTGCTGGCTCCTTCTGGGGAAAGTCTGTAATCACAGTGTTTACCGGACGGTATGTGGTGCATCTATTGATACAAATGTTTTATAAGCTAAGATACTGCTTTGAATTTTCCATTTTTTTTTATGTGCGAAAAGACACTGGATGAATAGACCTAAGGAAAAATAAAAAGGGAAAATTTGTTTCTAAGAATGAAAATCATTAAAGTACGGGACCTCTTTCATCTTTTTGTTTTCTTACTTATTAACAAACAGCCACCAATAGCTGGTCCTTGTCCAGTTCAGCTGCATTCCTTTGAGATGAATACTTATTGATATAGGTGCTGGCTTACAGAAGCCCTACTCAATTACCAGACAAGAACTCCTTGTCCTGTATCGTGGATATAGCCAGAGAATGTGCGAGTGGCTGGTGTGCCCTTGGCAGCCCATTTTGGCTTTTTTTTCTAGGTCACTTTCCCATGTCCACCTCTGCATACTAAAGTTCGCTTAGCTTCCAACTTGCATTCAGAGAGAGAAAAAGACAGAGAGAGATAGAGCAGTCTTTAGGGATTGACAGAAAGATGCTGTCTCCAGGGGTACAGATTTGCATTTCACTTGTCCCCCAACTATATTTATAGATAGTCCTCAACTTTCAGCCATTTGTTTAACGACTTACGTTGGGAACTACCTGTCATCTGCATGTGAATTGACTTCTCTTCACATTTAATGTTTTCAGTTTTAAAATGGGTATTGACATGATGGATTTCTAGAAACAAAGGTGGTAGCAGTTAAGGGAGTACAGTATCAAAGTGCTAGGCTGCATTAACAGAGGGATAGAATCAAGATCACGTGAAGTATTAATACCATTTTACAATGCCTTGGTAATGCCACGCTTGGAATACTACATCCAGTTTTGGTCACTACGATGTAAAAAAGATATTGAGATTCTAGAAAGAGTACAGAGAAGAGCAACAAAGATGATTAGGGGACTGGAGGCTAAAACATATAAGGAACGGTTGCTGGAATTGGGTATGTCTAGTTTAATGAAGAGAAGGACGAGGGGGGACATGATAGCAGTGTTCCAGTATCTCAGGGGCTGCCACAAAGAAGAGGGAGTCAAGCTATTCTCCAAGGCTCCTGAAGGCAGGACAAGAAGCAATGGATGGAAACTAATCAAGGAGAGAAGCAACCTAGAACAGGGCTTTTCAACCTGTTCACCCATTGTACCACTTTTAGGATATGGCAACATCCGAGTACCACCAGTCGCCTAGCAAGGTGTCAAACACTTGATGACCCTCCCCAAAAAGGAAAAAAATGATAAAGTACAAATAGTCCTTGACTTACAACAGTTTGCTTAGTGACCGTTCGAAGTTACAATGGCACTGAAAAAAGTGCCCCCCAAGCCACAGCCAAGCAAGACACCTGCCCGCCCGGCTGCACTCTTCCTCCTGTCCGAGGTTTTCATTGTGAGCATTTCTGTTGAGGATTGGCAGCGGGGGTGGGGTGGGGGGTGTTTGGTTTTTATTCCCCCCGTCTGCTGGGTGGTTGCAGCAGGTTTTGGTCACTTCACATGACCCTGGGACACTGTGACCGTCATAAATATAAATCAGTTGTCAAGCATCTGAATGTAAATCATAAGACCCTGGAGATGCTGCAACATTCCAGCTGATCGGCGCTTCTTCTGGGCTCAGCAGAAGTGCCAGGATCAGTGCCGAGCTCCAGCTGCAGCCTGGCGCTGATCCTGGCACTTCCACTGTGCCCTGACAGCCCCGAAGAAGTGCTGATCCTGGCGCTTCTGCTGAGCTCTGACAGGCCTGCAACTCCAGCCATCTCTCACTCAGGTTTGTACAGTGCTGCCACCCCTGCTATCACTTTTCTAGGATGGTTGCATACCACCTGCCAGGTGCCAATGTACCACAGGTGGTACCCGTACCACTGGTTGAAAAGCCCTGACCTAGAACTAAGGAGAAACTTCCTGACAGTTAGAACAATTAACCAGTGGAACAACCTGCCTCCAGAGGTGGTGAATGCTCCAACACTGGAAGTTTTTAAGAAGAGATTGGACAGCCATTTGTCTGAAATGGTATAGGGTTTCCTGCCTGAGCAGGGGGTTGGACCAGATGACCTCCAAGGTCCCTTCCAACTTTTTTATTATTATTATTATTATTATTATTATTATTATTATTATTATTATTATTATTATTATTATTATTATTATTATTATTATTATTATTATTATTATTATTATTATTATATGAGAAACAGAAAACCAAACCTCTTAGCTTGCTTGGAACACAGTTCCTCTCATGTGCAAAAGACTACTTACTTACTTTGTAGCCACTGTAGAGACTGTTATGCCAGGATTATGGTAGTTGCGTGCTATCTGCAAAGAGGGAAAATTATATGGAGCGCATTTGAGACCTGCACAATATTTTGAATTCAGTTCCAAAGACACGCTTCAAAACATGATGACCATGAATGTAGCTTCTGTTTGCAAGAGCGGCATCTTTTTCTGAGATCATGGGCAATTCTGCAAAGGTAAACCCAGGAAAAACTGCATGTTCATATTTTGGTATGCTCTGTCAGACTCTTTGCCCATGTAAGCTTCCATCAGGGTATAAAGCCTAAGTGCTTTTGGCAGACCTCCACAACTCTATGCAGTCATCTGAACACAATTAGATAATCAGTAACCTTGGGGGCAGACGTTATGGAGCAATTTCACTACTTCTTTATATACTGAACACCTTTTGAGTTGTAAACAAAATATGAACATGTTCAGATCTTCAAGTTCCAAAGAGATGAGGACTTTGAAGGACAAGCAGCTCACTCTCTCAGATGCTTGTAGTTCCTAGAAGGCACTTTCAATACTGGATTACTGCCCACTTGCTTAGATAAAATTCTTCTGCATAAATTGCATTACGAATAAAACCTTGAACCCTAACATTCTGTGTTTGCAAAAGTGAATCCTGCTGAAACATTTACTTTTCAGTCATAAAACTTACTTGGGAATTTTCTCCAAATCAAAACTATGCTTGAACTTTCTTGCTACAACCTGCTATGATATTTACAGGTTCAAAAACAACCTGGCAAATAAAATCCGGGACAAGTTTTCAAAATTCTATGAAAGACATCAACATTTTAAATTCCTTCCATTAGTCAGAACTTAGAGGCAAATAGAAAATTAGTTTCAAATAACTGTTCATAACTCAGGAGAGTCAAAAACACAATTAAATATGTCGATTTAATTCAATGCCAGATTATGGACCATGGGTTGTATCAGGAAATCTGTCTATCGTAGACCAGCATCTGTTAGCAAAATGAATTTGTTTCCCTTTGCAAACCTTTCTAAATATCTTGAACATAGTCCCGTAATTCTATAGTGATATAAAAACTTTTCCTGTTTTCTTTTGCCAACCTAGTTAAACAACTATATATTCTATGATAGATAGCACCACCTTGTGGAGGAAAACCCAGAATACAAATGTTTACAAAACCTATGAGTTTTTCAACATACTTTTATCTAGCGCAGTGTTTCTCAACCTTGACAATTTTACGGCATGTGGACTTCAACTCCCAGAATTCCACAGCCAGCATTGCTGGCTGTCGAATTCTGGGAGTTGAAGTCCACATGCCTTAAAATTGTCAAGGTTGAGAAACACTGATTTCTAGCGGGAGATACAAATGAAAGATCTCAACATAATGGTATTGGCAGAAACATATTCTAATAAACAGCATAGTAATAATTACTTTTACATAAAAGTGCACCTTTAGAAATGTCCAGTTTTCTACAAAGTTGAGTCAGAATGAGGCATGTTTTT